>NC_135525.1:3223276-3308276 GCF_051989575.1 Stigmatopora nigra | reverse complement strand
TAGAGTGGAGGGGTGCTAATCATCTTCCACACTATCCCCCGTGACAGTGTAATTACTTTAGAAAGTTTCCATTTAACGTAATTCAAAAAAAATCACTCCATCAGTCAGTTATATTTAAGTCACACTTCACATTCATGGTCTAGGCTTAAAATAAGACAGATCAGCATAGTAATATGGAAATATTTTTTTCCAATATGTTTTAATGATTGAAAATAAATAATTATAAATGATTAAAACATCAACTTTTCTTTAAAATTATATATTAAGAACCCGCAAAGTAATGGATTTTTTTCTCTCACAAGAACCCCGATCATTACAAATGAAACAACACAATGTAAATGTAGAGGATATATTGATTCAATAAAAGTGTGTATTCAAAATGGTCATCAGTGCATTAAAAGTAAAGTTAAAAGATAAATGCAATTATTTTCCCTTACACAAAGAGAAAAAGTTCCAGCTTTTTGGTGTGAAGATGCTGCGCTAGATTCTTAATGCGACATAGACGCACATTCTCTGCATCCCCTGCATTGTACACCCGGTAAATGTTGTAACGTTCTTTCTTCTCCAACGCAAAGTGCAGTTCGTTGGCTGAGAGAACAATAAACGACTTGTCTTTCTTCGTTGTGGACTTCACCTCCACATACACTATCTTCTCCTTTACACTTTCTGACTCGTCTCCCGTCGGGTCGAACCTCAGCTCAAAGTCGTACGGATGTCCGCTTTCGCCGGTTTGATTGCACCAGATGACTTGTGTGGGTCGGTCCGGCTCAGTGCCGTCTCTCCAGTGGCAAAGGAACAAGTTGACAAGTGACTCCCCCCATTGACCAATTGCAATATTGTCCCTGCTTTTGTCATCCGATATCACCACCTAGATAAGAACAGTAGCATTTAATCAGTAAAGGCCACACGTATGACATAATTTTCATAATAATTGTCCAAGTGGGACGTTACCAAATATTAGCGCTGCTGTATGTATATTTTTGAACCAGCAGATTTAATCACTTTTTTTCAGTTCACCTAAAATGAAGTCATAAAAGAACCAAACTTCATTAATGTTTTTTGTAAGGAAAAATCCGAGTTGTGGAAATAACTGGAAACTCTCGAGAGCCGTGACATTTTGTTTTTCACAAGTGTATGTAAACTTTTGACCACAACTGTACGTGTGTGTATATGTATATGTACATGTATACGTATATATACACATATACAAATATAAATATATATATATATATATATATATATATATATATATATATATATATATATATATATATATATATATATATATATATATATATATATATATATATATATATATATATATATATATATATATATATATATATATATATATATATATATATATATATATATATATATATATATATATATATATATATATATATATATATATATATATATATATATATATATATATATATATATATATATATATATATATATATATATATATATATATATATATATATATATATATATATATATATATATATATATATATATATATATATATATATATATATATATATATATATATATATATATATATATATATATATATATATATATATATATATATATATATATATATATATATATATATATATATATATATATATATATATATATATATATATATATATATATATATATATATATATATATATATATATATATATATATATATATATATATATATATATATATATATATATATATATATATATATATATATATATATATATATATATATATATATATATATATATATATATATATATATATATATATATATATATATATATATATATATATATATATATATATATATATATATATATAATGGTTTGCAACTGCCCCTGAAAACGCAAGTTTGACTTATGATTGACGCAACTCAGCAAATTGATGTTAACTTGGTTTAAAAAATAGATATTTTAGCCAGTGAATGTTTCTGGGTAACAGCTCGCTACGTAAATATATTTAAATTTTGGAAACCAGCGGCTTAAAGTCAGGTAAGCCTGATAGTGGGAAAATTACAGTAAATATATTTTAAACAAAAGTGCTAACCAAGGATGGTCTCTGGCATGGGAGAACCAGTTCTTTAAGTGAGGTCCGTGGGGAATGGAGCTCATTCCACTGATGAAAGTCAAGGTTCAACTGTGGTCTCTGGATATCTGCAGCTCTTTCTGAGCCTTTGAACATGCTCGGTTGGACCCTGGCCTCTGGCACAGCACTGAGGAAGATAGATGCAAATAGAGATCTCCTTTTAAAACCTGAAGGATTTTTTTTAAAAACACATTTTGGGGAATTTAGGAGGTACGGCATACATGCTGTCTGAAGAGGGCTGTTTGCTGGCTGGCTTAATGACCGCCACGGGTGGAGCAGTTGCAGATTGTTCAGGATCAGTTAGGTGCTCCTCTCTCTTCCTCTCCCCACGCTCCTTTTGGCCAGATGTCGATATTTCGCTTGGTTGACAGGGCTCTGTATGTGCCAGGGAAAATAACATTGAGAGTGGAAATCCACATTTATTTTCCATCCACCCTACAGATATATTAGAATTAAAACAACAGAATAAATATGTCAAAACTGTCTACATGACCGGACAGCAGGGTTTAATTATCATATTTTTTTCATTTTAGGTAGCCATGGAAATGTAAAGCATAACCAGAGCTGCCAACCTTTGTCGACCCCTTTGCAGGAGCATCTTTGTCCCATTTCCAGAGTTTTATGTTTTTATCAAGAGTCAATGTGATTCAGGTAAATTCGATATAAAATGTACAAAAATAACGCAGGAAAAATTAAATCCAACTGTTATTATGTATTTACATTAATTGAAATACTGTGTTTTTGCAAACTATTGAAAAAGTACAGCATAATAAAATAAGTTAATCTTTGTGTTGGGGTCCTTCTACGTGCGTTTTACGGTCACTAATTCCATCAGGTGTGTCGTGCTGAAGTCGCACTTGCATGTGCAATGTGCAAATATCGGTCCTTTTGGAGTAGGCTTCAACATGGGATATTTCATCAAATACGAACCAATAAACTAAAATACAAACTCAAACAACCCTGCATATTGACTGAAAGTCAGTGTGGAGGGGGGGGGGGGGTGCAATAGGGAATTTGGCAAATTTCCCGAATACAGGATGAATAAAATTATCCAATCCAATCCAATAGAGCCAACCTGGGAGAAAACAAGGTATCAAAATGTCAAACAAAATTTGAATTAAGTTTAGTGTTAGGTTAAATTAAATTTATTTTTGAGTTCTGCATTGCAATCCAAATTCATTTAAATTTGTTTATGTTATCTTACGAGCCCGTTGCCGTGCAAAAAGTCCCTCCCTTGTCCATCTCTACCTCTCCCCCTTCGAAATCTGTATAATTTTAGTATACTATTAAAAACATTTCAGTACTATCCAACCACAAGTTATCTGTTATTTTGTTAATAGATGGTGAATTAAAACTAATTATTTTTTTACCAATCTAATATCCTGTTTTGGGTGTTTTTTAGAGGGTTGCAACAAATTAATTTGTTTTTTAGTTCATTTCTACAGGAAACATTCATTTGAGTTACAAGAAAATCGACATACAAGCTCAGTCTCGGAACGCATTGAGCTCGTATCTCCAGGTACCACTGCAGTATTGTTGCAGTATCCGCATAGGCTGATAATACACAGCTTGGTAGCGGAATGGGTATTGGTACCAAAAAAAGTGTATTAGTGTCTATTCAAGCAGCCAAATATGATAATGCAGAAAATACAGTAAAACAAAAGGGACCACAGATGATGACCGCAACAACTGTTCTAGTTTCTCGAGTGGCCCTTTTGGAAAATTGATTGACCACCCTTGGGACGGCCAGATGCAAGTATTACCTGGAGGCTGTGTTGTGCTCCTTGCTGTAGAAGATTTAGGGTGGCCAGCAGCTCTTGAAGTTCCTTGTTGGTCTGCTGGTCTACTGTTGGTATTCTTTACTACTAGTTCATCTCTCTCAGTGTTTCTGCCATTATGATTCTGCAGAACATCATGGCCTCTCTCTTTAGTAACGACCTCTTGCAACGGGTCTGTATTTTTGGGTGCAGCAGGAGGTGGCCACAACTTCAAATTGGCTTCTACTGCAGCTTCGTCAGCATAGGTTTTTGCTAAAATGGGAAAACAAGAGGGTATGCGTATAAGTGTGTGTTTTCTGCTCAACATAAATAACCATGAGTCCCATTTAGTCTTCGCCTTATACCTGTCTTTTGGCTTCCTCTATTGCCAATAGATGATTTTGGAGGCCAAGAAATTAACGTACTCTCGCCGTCTTGTGTTCGGGGGTGAGAAGGCTCTCTTGGGCAACTCGGTGAAGTAGGATACATTGACAGAACTGGAATAAAATAATACATTTTAAGATAAAGATCACATATGATTCATTGGATCTCCTATCTGTAGAGATCAAATATGATAAATTTGTTCTCCAAGTATCCAGCATCACTTTTGAGTCATGTTCAAAATGGAAACGAAGCCAACATTTGCACGTATGGTACAAGGTCTAGGTATATTCTGTGTGCTAGCGTTTTGATACAAACAAAAACAAGTAAATATATGATGCACTTAATTCTTATTTATTGATTGTTTAGTTATTATTTATCTCTACTGTGTATAGATTTTCAATGTGTCTGCTTGTTTGTTGTTGCATCCATAGACTCAGCGAGTGGTGTGACTTGGCGCTGAATGTCTACAAAAACCATGGAACTCATCCTGGACTTCAGGCGGAACAAGCCCGCTTCACTCTGCTGACCTCACTTGGACTACAGTGTTCCCTCGCTAATTTGCGATTCAGCTACCGCGGACTCAGAGCTTCGCAGATTTTTTTAAGGAAAAAAAATACAAATATTACATTGAAACAACATATTTTACAGTTTTTTTTGTTATAACATGAATTTCACTCTCTCTACCCGTATTCTATATGGTGTACTGTATACAGGGGAATCCCTACTTCGCGGAAATTCACTTATCGCGGGTGGTCCCAGTCCTCATTAACCGCGATAATCGAGGGAACACTGTACTTATTTATTGATTATTTATTTGTCTGTCTGTTGTCATTGGTGCACTAAGTGGTGAAAACTTTAAATCTCGTTATACTTGTATAATGACAAAGAAAGCATTCAATTCAAAGACATTCAAGGGTAGTAGCACAGGACAGAACAAAATACATTGCAAACTGACTGACACAGGCTCAGAGGAATGAGCCGTATGTTGTTAGAACTCGATTTCATGCTCCAGTTGTCGCGCAAAAGGTACATGCAAGTTCAAGCCTCTCATATTATTCTACTGTCAAATGTCAAGTCACAATTTATAAACACCAGTTATAATGACCTTATATGATTCGTTTACTCTAACAATGGAGTGAATTAATGTAGGGCCTTGAGTTTATAGCTAGTGGAACTCAAAATTAATTGATCGGGTCACAGAAAAGTGTGCTTTTTGACAAGCCTGTCAAATTTGGCTTTGTATATATTTTACTGGCTATATAAAAAAAATAACGATGCCTTCTTTATGCCGGCGCAAAAAAATAATAATCCTGGCACCTAAGACAAATAAAAACCCAATGCAAGGGGCATTTAGACCACTGACCTATCAGGTTTCCTACAGGATCATAACAAAGTCACGTAGAAGCTAATCATTCATAACTTTTGTTACCATTGGATCGCAGACTAATGGCTGTTGTTATAAAAACAATGTCTAATTTTATTTTTTGATTTAACAATAAACTGTGTGGCAAGAAACAGCTTGGCCTAAATTCAGACACAGTGACTATTGTGCCGGGATGCTCGTTACATCGCAAAGTGTGGGCACCCCTGTTATAGAGGCCCCGTATCTCAAGAAATGCTCGCAACTCACAGCAAAAATTGAATTAAGTAAAGGAATAAACCACTTGGTTGATGGCTTGTACCCCAAAAAACTAACAACCAGTTACTCTAATTTCAAGGACCTGGTGGGTTGGGTCTTTGTATGATGCATCATTCCCTTTTAAGGCAGTATAAAGTACACATAGAGCTCTTGCTGTTTTTACTGCTAAAGTTAAGGGGTCCGGAGATGTAAATGTGTCCTTACCTGTTTCCAGGTCCACAAAATTTGGAGGTTCTGGGACTTCCCACTGCTCCTCGCTAATT
Source organism: Stigmatopora nigra (assembly GCF_051989575.1). Classification (NCBI taxonomy): domain Eukaryota; kingdom Metazoa; phylum Chordata; class Actinopteri; order Syngnathiformes; family Syngnathidae; genus Stigmatopora; species Stigmatopora nigra. The sequence continues at coordinate 3,302,106 of NC_135525.1, read as the reverse complement.
GGCAGCTCTCTGATGTCTTCCTTAATTAAGAACCTCTCCAGGGCTGCTTCATCCTGTATTGATAAAAATACAGTCATACTCCTACTTGCGAATGCTTCAAGGGACAAAACGTTCAGATTATGGATTTTTTTTATATGCAAATGAGTGACTCAAGATACGAAAAAGATCCAAGTTATGAAATCCCCCTGAATCTTAATGCATTTCCTTAGCTGTTATTTTATTTTGAAAATTTTGTCGCGGATGCATTGATTCTCACTTTAGAACTTTGCTACTCTCTACTGGGCACTCATTTAATCGCTCTCATTCTATCTCATATAATGACAATAAACATGTTTCAAGATTCTCTCTTACATACCAGTTCACCTCGGCTAAATGCTTCCCTTATTAATGATTGCAATTCCCCTCATTAGGCGATTAAAAGACCGTACAAATGCAACGAGGCACATATTTTCACACACACACATAAAGCATCCGCAAAAGTCTAAAATGTATGTAGTACTATAAAGTGGACGACTTTTGGCCCTGGTAAAACAGGCTCTTTTCGCCATCTGGCGGACAAACACAAGCATTACGTCTCCCAATATAAGGGACGCGGAGGGAACTGCTTGGCGCAGGGCAAATTTTCAGAGATTTTTGGCCATTACATTCATTTTAAGACATTAAATCCTTTTCTCATCATCTTTTTGTGTTTCTCACATCTTAGATACAAAATTGGGACACTTTGACCAATTTTAAAGGGATGAGTAGGCAGTTGTGTGAGGTCCGTGCAACAAATTAGGGAATTTACATATAAATTACTGCCCAACTTACAAAATTTTCAAATTACGAAAAAAGTTCTGCAACCAATTAATTTCGTAAGTTGAAGTATGACTGTACACTGTTAAGATACTTTTAGGATTAAACCTACCAGTGATACTGCCTAGGATCAATTCAGATCCCTTCTATGTAGCTCCCTACATCACACCTAATCACATTTGGCCATGAACATAATATTAACGAGTGCTTAAATCATGTCCTTTAAAACTCTACACAGTTCTTGATCACAAAGAGAATAATACTTGCAAGTCTGTAGAACATTGAAAAAAAACAAAGATGCTTATGCACCAATGTGAAACTCAAAGCAGTGGGAACATTAAACTGAGATAATATATAGATTCTATAGGATGTCAGAGTGGCATTAAACTAGTAAATCCTATTATACGGTCTTTTAAGTTTCTTATGGTGGCACATCCAGAGAGAGGCTCAATTATTTTAATCAAACATCCGCTGGGTCTTTGCCAGAAGAGATTATCATTGATTATAATGCGACCCAATTGCACGTCTGCAGTAACTTCACAAATGAACGACACAAGGTTATTCAAGCATATTTGATGGTGAAATGCATAACGTTCATACTTTGAAACCCCTTTGATACATTCTTTTAGAAATGCAAAATGTACTAGATACGTACTCTAGGGAAATCTGGATATAATAATTCTAGTTACACTTGTGTGTGTTCCTGAGTGTGGAAGAGGGGGAGAAACAAAGGAGAAAATGACAGGTCGGTAATAGCATGAACAAGCCAATCGCTTTTCCCTGAATAAAGATAACTGGTCAATGGGTGAAGAGGTCACACATCACTTACATTGACGGAAGTGATCAAGACACTCAGAAAATTCATCAGCTCTTTTCTGTCTCTGCTATCTGTGCAAAACAGTTTGACCAGCTCCCTAAAAAATACAAGCAAAAATAACAATCTGAGAATGTTACATTTCAAAGGCTTGGATACAAATAGTGCGGTCTCTGGAGGGTCTGTCAACAAAGTTAAGTACTGACTTGATTCCGTATTAGATTAGAACTTTATTTCATCCTGTATTCGGGAAATTACATTTTAAATTTAAACAATTTTAGTACTATTAAACATATTTTAGTACTATTAAACCACTAGTTATTTGTTACTTTGTTATTAGATGGCAAATTAGAACAAATAAAATGTTTTTCCAATCCAATATTTAGTTTTTGGCGTTTTATCAGAGGGTTGGAACAAATTAATTTGTTTTTAGTTCATTTCTATGGGAAACGTTAATCTGAGTTACGAGTCAATCGAAATATGCGTTCAGTCTCGGAATGAATTAAACTCGTATCTCAAAGTACCACTGTATACTGTTTCTAAGGGAACTATTGGGATGAGTCCGATTCTATACTTAACCCTACATGACCAAACATGCCGTATTTGATACATAAATTTTGACCAATGTGCTATTTTCTCGTTGATAAAAAATATTTCTTTTATAAATATGATACAAATTTATAAAAACTTTTTTTTTCCTTTTGATGTTTTTGTTCCGAGAGACCATTAAAGGATCAGAGTTTAAATAATTGCAATTTGCTGTCAATTATGTTGGGGTTTTGTTTTTTAAAGGATTAAAAGTAAGTATGAAAATAATATCTCTTCCCATTCATGTGGATCCAGCCCAATGTATGAATTGTTTTCGTTACATGACCCGACTGCGGTCTTGTCACATCAATCTCCAATAAGCAGATTTGCCGACTATATATTTCACCACAAACCTGCAAATGTCCAGCTTGGATGAGAGGTGATCTTTTTGGATGCATAACTCCTTATCTGTCAGCAGACAGATGACATCGGTCATCTCCATCACAGTATTAGTGTCATCCAATTCCAACAGGTAATGGATATACAGTTTACCCACCTGTAAATAGCCGCAGAGAAACTTGTTACCTACTGTGGATAATGTTTAGGAAGTCTACAAATCCCAATTCCAATAAATCTAGAAAATAAAGGTAGTATTTGCTGGCAAAATAATCACATACCAAGTTGAACCAGGTCCAAGTGCGACTTACAGTTGAAAAAAATATGGTAATTAACGATTTAGACACTTGTCATGTGTGATGTGATTTACTATTCTGGCACATCAACCTGTCACTCAAAATGTTTACTTTAATTTCAATGATTTCACGTTTGAAATAAATTTACAGCTCAGTACAAACAACAAATTTAATAGTTTAACATTTATCTGAAGTTTTCCTAGGCTGACATTATGATCCTGTATTACAAAATGATGTTGTTGCATGAATTAATATTGTACAGATGTTTTATAAATGTTATTTTGGACGGAATACAATGAAATCCCACAATTACTTGCAATTGTACTTTTTCAAAAAATGGTGGATTTTTAATATGTATTTATTTTTACTCAAAAATAGGTTTAAATATATATATATATATATATATATATATATATATATATATATATATATATATATATATATATATATATATATATATATATATATATATATATATATATATATATATATATATATATATATATATATATACATACATACACACACTGTGGTTCGTTTCATGTTTCTTTAATTGTATTCTAACAAAATTGTATTCTAAAAAACACTCCATTTCATCAGGCCCCATTAAAACCCAAATAATAAATTCTATTTGAAAAATAATTTGGCAGATTGCATTTTTTTGTTTCTGACATATGGTGTGGTTCTTTGACTCTCATATAAAATGTTTGCTTTTGTGTCTCACTTGTTCGCCAACCCTGAACGAGGGGATTTTCGCATCACTCTTTGCAATAACCCAATTCTCTTGCTTAGAGTACAGTGTTCCCCCGCTACTTCGCGGTTTAGCTACCGCGGACTCAGAGCATCGCGGATCTTTTTTGGAAAAAAAAAATACAAATATTACATTGAAACAACAGGTTTTTTTTTGTTACAACATGAATTTCACTCTCTCTACCCGTATTCTATATGGTGTACTGTATACAGGTGGGTATTTTTTTTTTAATTTAAAAAAAATAAAATAAATAAAATAAAAACTTTATTTTTTTGGAATTAAATTCTAATTAAGCATTTTTGAAGGGGAATCCCTACTTCGCGGAAATTCACTTATCGCGGGTGGTCCCGGTCCCCATTAACCGCGATAACCGAGGGAACACTGTATTTCCTTCTTCGGTCCCCATTCTCAAAATTTTTGTAAGCTTCAAAGATGCAGACTGACCTGTGCAAAATTAAGATGCTTGATCTTTTCTCCGATGTTGTCCTCAATCAGTTGAGTATAAACATTTGCTAGCTCCTCATGGTGGTATAGGAATTTCTGGACGTGGGGTATCAGTGATCGCACTAGGGCTTGCATGGATGGACAGGGCATCCAGTTTTCAGTGAGGGGTTCCGTCTTGACACACTGCGATAGCAGACGGATACCGCAGATGTTCATGAATTTCATTCTGTCATTCTCATGGAAGGTAGTCCTGGATGGTTCTCCTGGCACTTTTCCCCCTGGCAGGCAGAAAATTAAGGTCAATGTATTATTTAGTGATACAGATATAACTAGATGTGTAGTCGTAGACAACCACGTTATGAAATTTTGGTTCCTTTAATTTCTAATGATTCTTTTGTGACACGTGAGGGTGTGGTAAATATAGTACATTAGAAAACAAATAGTGATCCATTCATTTTCTGAACCGCTTTATTCCCACTTGGGTTGTGGCGGGTGCTAAAGCCTATCCCAGCAGACTACGGGCCACAGGCGAGGGACACCCTGAATCGGTGGCCAGCCAATCGCAGGGCACAAGGAGACGGACAACCATTCGTTCTCACACTCATAGCTAGGGGAAATCTAAAATTTTCAACCAGCCAGCCTACCATGCATGTTTTTGGAATGTGGGAGGAAACCACAGTACCTAGAGAAAACCCACAAAAGGTCAGTGAGAACAAGCAAACTCCACACTGGAGGATTGACCTGGCTTTGAACCAATACCCCAGATCTGTAAGGCCGATGAGCTAACCATTCAGCTGTTGGAGCGGCTGAGTTTTTTTGTTTTGTTTGTTTTTTAAGGAGAGTTCTGCATAATGCATGCAGGGTAACAGTTATTTTAGTTGACAATAATCAATCAGGGGTTTGAGTGGTTAGCACGTCGGCCTCACAGCTTTGGGGTCCTGGGTTCAAATCCAGGTCGGTCCACCTGTGTGGAGTTTGCATGTGCATGAATGAATAGTCAATCAAAACCTAGCAAAGTTAGAACTTCACCTCAAAAACAGTTCACAATATTGACAGGGGGATTAACACAATATAGTTTAGCTTCTATTATGCTGAAGTTATTGTCTGGTTTTTGGTATTTGTGCCACGGATGGACCAATGTGAACCAATGTACTATAATGGTAGCTCAAATGTGTCAAACATCAGCTCATTTAAAATCAATATATTTGATTGTACCAATGCAGATGGGTTAAAATGTTAAAATACAGCAGCTAATTCAATGGTTCTTAACCTGGGTTCGATCAAACCCTTGGGGTTTGGTGAGTCGGCCTCGGGGGCTCGCTCGGCGGATTAGGTTAGGTTAGAACTTTATTTCATCCCGTATTCGGGAAATTTCTTGGTTGCAGTAGCAAGACAGACACAAGACATTGTAGACCTAGGTAAAAAATTGGAGCCACACACAGGAAGTCCACAAGGTGGGGAACTCTGAGCCTCAAGACACATACACTCATCATGATTATACACGATAACATGCCCCACTTGACCATCACTGGCTGCAGACGATATTGCTTGGCTAATCAGTGCTGTCAGGAATTTCTATATCTTGAATGTGAGGAAAATAGTTTTTTTTTGTTTTACACTAAGGTAGGGTGCTGAATACACATGAAGCTGATGGGGTTCGGTAGCTCCAACAAGGTTAAGAACCACTGAGCTAATTTGATGTAACTATTTCAGACATTTTTCTTCAATGTTTTTGAAGCTAACAAACACATGATAACACAGTTAGCTTACCAGAGAAGCTAGTATTTTTCTTTGGTGCAGGCTTCTTTTCTGCTGGTGGCAAATTGAGGAGGCAGATTTTTTTGCATGTTTTAAAGATCTTCTCCAGCTCTTTACTGTCAGCTATCATGGGTTTACGTTCCAGGCTCACCCAGGTGTTTTCCTTTGTGGGGAAGACCTTCTTGTCTAATACCACACCTAAATACAAGAAATATTAGCACAGTGTGAAAATATCTTATGATTCAATTTTTGCTGTTTTCAATTGAAAACCTTAGCTACTGAAGAGGGAATAACATTTTACATTGTACTAGAATTGATCATGTCTTGTTACAGGACATTTTCCGCTGTTATTTAAAGATGATCATTACATTTCAATAGATTGTGAGAGTGTCTGAGGAAAACACGTCATTGAAACTGACCTTTTAAAGTGGCGCAGTAATTGTCATCAAAAATGGGCTCAGACATTTCCTCATGTTCAGTAGACACATGAATTCTACACTTGTCAGCTGTCACACATAAAAATGAAAAGATTACCGTATTTTCATGACGAGTGTGAAGTTTCATTATGATAAAATGAATCCCAAAGAATCTTACCCAGCATGGCATACAGCACAGAAACATCCTGGAGAACATCAGCATTTGGAATGGGAGATGATGAAGCAATCAGTTCCAAGAGAGCTACATATTGGTTCATGTTGGGGCTGGTATCCACACCCAGCAGCTGATAAAATATCGTTAGATTAGATTAGATAACTTTATTCATCCCATATTCAGAAAATTTCATTGTCACAGTAGCAAGAGGTTGAGAATACAGACACAGGAAAATACATTTTAGACATAAATAAATAGGTAATAAATAAGTTAATAAATTTTTTTTTTTAAATCATCATTATATTATTATCACCATTATGATGATTGCAGATTTATAATAAAAATGATCTTCATTAATTGTAATTATTTTACATCTATTTGATATCAATCACAAACATAAATGTCGAATATTTCCCTCAGCATCATGCGGTGGATTAGACATAGGTGTGACACAAAAATCTGAAAAAATAGAGCTTCGTACCCTGATAAAGAAATCTCTCATGTCCTCCAGTTTACTATAGAAAGGAGCCAGGACTTTAGGTTCCTGAAGAGAGCTTTCTGGGCCATGTAACAACAGTTTGTAGCGCTGAAACATGTGAGTGGGTTCACCCCAACATACTTCCCTCAAGTGGTAGAAGCGTCCTGAACACCAGTTACTACTTCGCTTGGAAAAAGCCCAAATCTGATTAGCGACAATTAATGAATTCAAAGATCAATATATTCAATTTGATAGTGACATACCGGCATTGTTCCAGTGGTATAAACACAACCGGGTTATGCAGAAAGAGCTCCTTTAGGCTGCTCTGGGGGCAGTTTTTGTGCAGATAGTTGTAGACGTTGTGAATGTGCTGAATTGTGGATGTGAAATTTGCACCCTCGAGCATATTATCAAGGGATTCTTTTTCATCAGCAGCTGATTTGACACACCACTGCTTGAGATAGGAAATCAAAACCTCCACTGACACCTTCCGTCTTATTCCTAAAAAAAAAAAAAAGGCAGAAAATGATGGATGATGTCGTGCATTAACTATAGAAATGTTACCAAAGAAACTATAGGTAGTACCTATCCTTACAAATGCACTTATCTGCAAAATATTAAGGTTATAAAAGTAACGTAGTAAGTAGGCGGTCGATCAGGTTTTTTTTATTTATTTTTGTGACTATTTTCATCGTATGCTTTTTGTGGGAAAATCGTGTAGAATTACGTGGACAAATATTTTTGTAACTATTTTTTGTAAATCTGCAATTCTAAAAATATATTTTTGCACTCCCGTGATTTAATAAGATTCCAAATTCCTAAAAAGAACCATAAAACACTAAAAATGAACCAATTGAAAGAACCATTCATGAATTTTACGACGCAGACGGGGCGCAGACACTTACAGAATCCTAGCAATGTAAGAGTTCTGTTGATCGTCGATACGATACCGTAGTGACTCAGCAGGGGGTGCGGACAATTTCGCGACATTCGTCATCTAGTGACGTCATCTAGTGACCAGCCAATCATGAATTTTACGACGCGCAGACGGGGCGCAGACACTTACAGAATCCTGCCTATCAACGACCACCAGTCGAATAAAAAGCTTAATCTCCAGATATGAAGCAAATATCAAGTTACGAAACACAAGATCTCAAAAGTTCAACCATCCTTTTGTAATATTTTTATTTATTTATTAATTATTAAAACGAGAGGTGACAGTATATGACACATATACTTTAGGCACGAGTGGTGCATTTGTCCAACCGTGGCACAAATACCCAATTGCATTAATATGTCACCTGTCAATATGGTTTACTTTTTTTTTGCTTAGGTTTTGTGTACTATTTTAGTGGTGCCACACTATGAAGGACCTCATCTCTGCAGTTTGCGAAGGATAAATATTTTAAAGTGACATTACCTGGAACAATAATTTTGGACGACTTAACCATAAGCAGAGCACATTATTTATAAAAAAGTTTTACAATCCAGTCTAGAATCAATTAGATTACTCATCTCCTAGCATAATTGGGTCAGAGGGAGTATTTCTATTCATTTTCCAATGGCTACTTTATAGGAAATGCTCATTTGACTCATTCATAATGGTAACATATCTAAAACAGATTCCTACCTAAGTCTTGGCTGAACTCGCTTGGTTCCAAGGGCGTATAATAGACATGTGTCCCAAGCAGTTTCGTGATTTCAGGTTCATTCAAGTAGACTGTGTTTGGACAGAGGTACTGAATCTCTTCCTTTTCATTTTCTTGTGGGCGAAAACATGGCATCCATTTCAGAGAACAAAGAAAGTGGTAGAAGGAAGACTTGGTTGTTCTGATTGTCCGACCATCTCTGTCGATCACCTGCGCATTGAGGTACTGAGAGTAGCGATGTCTGGAATGATGAACAGGCAATGGCTTTAAAACCTTGTGATATTTAAATGTAAAAGCATACTTAGGCTGAAGCATGTCTACAAAGTTAATTTGAAAGGTCAGGTTAAGCATTCTGGTTCAGTGAAGTTGATGTTTTTTACTGCTCTCCAAAGTGTGTGACCAGATTATTAAGCAGCACGAAGCATTGAGAATCAAATGCACAGAGAAGTTCTGATTCTCGCTTCAACAAAAACATGATTTCATGTGCAATTGAACAGTGTATGTAGTAAATGCAGGTTAGTGCATGTATCCTCATGGTCGATGCTTTAAAAAAAAAAAAAAAAAACAATAGTATTATTTGGTCAATCTTTACCAGCCTGGTAAATTGTGAACAGACACTCTCACTGACATCTGCTTTTAAGGAACATATTTACTACTTCATTTGTCCTACCTTAATGAACATAAAACAACTGCGAAAAAAACAACAACACCCATCTCATATTGAACGCATCCAATTTAAATAGATTTATGGGTGGAATCGATTGGGATGGTGTATTTCCAATTGGGAGGGTTTCGCAATGTCTGGTGTAGTTTGGCTTATTCATGTTTATTTAGTTTTAACTTTTTATAACTTTCTTCACCCGGGTTGGTTCTATTTGCCCCCCGTCCCCCCCCCCCCCCCAACCTGACTTTCAGATGCAACCTATCGACGGTGGTTTGCTATTGTATTCCCTTCAAAATATTCCGAAAATCATGCACACAAATGTCCTCACAATAGGATAACGCACGACCGCTTGCCAACGAGTAGTATATACTCTCGTGTTAGCGATCGCTCCGCCATTCGCACAGACTAACGGGGAAAAAAAACACTAAAAAATGCAACACTCACCCCAGTGCTTGCAGCATAGACATTGCACGAGGGAGTTGCAACCAGAGGGACATTACACGAGGGAGTTGCGGGGAGAGAGACCGTGCCCATGATGTTCTTATGAGCAGCCTCTCGCGTCCGCTGTATGCTCGTATATCAAAATTTGTCTCGTATCACAAGTTACATATTTGCGCAAAATTTTACTCGAATCTCAAATTGTTTGTATGTTGGGTCACGTGTATATATGTATGTATGTATGTATGTATATATATATATATATATATATATATATATATATATATATATATATATATATATATATATATATATATATATATATATATATATATATATATATATATATATATATATATATATATAGTAGTCATTTTAGACAAGGTTTTTTGATATTGTCTTTTAAAATCATTCAATATAATGATTCTAATACTCATGAGAAATTATTCATTTGACAGCTGTGGCACAACGTGTGTTACCCTGTGTTCCAGTTGTTTGCCAACAGATTTAGCAGAGCCTTTCTCTGTGACAGGAGATACGGAGGGTCCAACTGAGCTGTGGCCAGGGCATGAAACTCCTCGCATGGATAGTCGTCAAGCACACAGTCCACCCCTGGCATTTGGTACCAAGTTGCGCATTCAGCAGACCATGGACTAGAGTTCTGAAAATATATAAACCCCCCAACCCAGAAAACCAATCATTACAGGTCCAACTGGAATTTGCTGTTTATCCAGTCTATCCCAGGTATACTATACTTACTCCATAAACCATCAGAATAAATCCACAAACAATGAGTTGGTGACAAACTAAAACAGGCATCTGAAATTACAACCTGTTGACACTTTCCCTGTGGCACCTGTTCTATCTGCTCACTTTTGAAACACATATGATCTGAAGAGGTTTGCTGTGACTGCCGTAATGAACATTTATTTTTAAAATTGTTGCTGAGGGAAAAACACTCGGAGATGGAATCAGACTGACGCCCACCCACTATATCTTAGGCAGTAGGTGCAAGATACACCACAGACTAGTCATCAGTCAGTCATGTATGAGGGATATGGAGGGTACAGATTAGGTTGGTCATGTCATAGTACAGCAGTGCTGGCCTAAGAAATATCTGAATCGTATATTATATTTTGTCCATCAATACTTATTAAATAATTCCAAATTGTCTGTTAGCTTCCTTTCATTGCTTTTCCCCCCTGGTTGCACTGCTTTCAGATGTGTTTTCATATTGAAGCATTTAACCAATCACATTTCAGCCCTTATTTGTTGCCTTGGTCAGAAATCTGCCTCAAGGCCTTCAGAATGAGTTCTGCGGACTCTGCTGCATTAAACAAGCGTCGATAAGATTGTTGCCTTAACCAATCAGAACTAAATTTGGTGACACCAAGGCCATTTTGCAGGCGGAGGGACACGTCATCGCTTTCACCAACTGTGATTGGCTATTAGGTGGACCAAAGCCAAAGTGAGCCAGCCAGAGATCGCAAACTCCACCCACAATGGCAGACAGAGGAAAACAAATGGATTTGGTTGCAGATTTGCTCACAAAGCTATTTTCCAGACAGACTTTTCCAGAAAAAAAATGGACATCATTAAGAAAGAGCGGTCAACTGCAAAGCTAGCAAGCCTGTTACAGCCGGGAAAGGGTGTAAAAGGGTGGATTTTACCCCATATTTATTATTTTTTTGTGTCGCAGCTGTAGCTGCAGTCGAGGTTTTATAGCCAAAAAATAGGTTTTGCGGGCTGGATTGATTCGTTGAAGGCCCTACGAGAAAATGCACTGTAGTACAGTAATACCTTGAGATAGAGAGAACTTCATGCGTTCTGGGACCAAGCTCGTAAGTCAATTTACTCCTATCTAAAATCCCATAGAAATTAACTATAAACACATTAATTAGTTCCCACCCTCTGGAAAAAACACCAAAACAACATATTATAATGGAAAAACATTGTTTTATTGATTCTATTTCACCATCTACTCACTAAGTGGTTATGATTTTTAATACTAAAATATGGCATTACCCAGTAGAGACAGACGATAACGGAGTGCGCGGACGAGAAATAGAGAGAGAAATTTGACTTAATGAACTTAGATTACTATAGCCCACAAAAGAACATCTGATGTTATATGGCCACAATATTTTTAGATGATATTGAAAAAGAGAAGGGTATACATACTGTGATGTCATCCTTACCAATTCAGTCCGCGTGAGAGTCCGTCTCTCTTTTCGGATGATGAGACCATCACATACACCCAGTCTGCTGAACAGTTTCTTCCAACCTGCCATGTCATTGTCTGCTTCCAAATAATTGGGACTCAGCAGAACCCAATCATACCCTGATTTATGAGTAAGAAGGGGAGAGTAGTATAAATATTTTTGGAAAGGATCACAACATAAAAATACATGTAATATGTACAGTGTATAACTACCGCATTTTTGAAAGAAAAAAGATCATTATCGTTGACTGCTATTTTCTTTTTTTTTAATCATGATGACAATTTTTGTCATATCGCCCATGTCTGCTTGTATATTGTCTCCTTCATACGTGTCTATTGTCCACTGTTGGGTGGGGTAGGATCCAGAAACCCAACAACCCTCGTGAGAAAAAGCGGCTCGGAGGATACATTAATTTCTTTCTCTGAAACACAGGAACCAAGTGGTTTGCCTAACCCTAACCCTAGCACCTAACCATAGCCCTAACCCTAACCCTAACCCTAACCCTAACCCTAACCCTAACTCTCACCCTAACCCGGTACCAGTCTAAAGACAGGTGGTAGGGGACCGCTCATCTATAGAAACAATAGCAATATGCATGGTGTGAGTCTAAAAACTTACCGGGTAGCATCTTTGGCAAGTTCATGTTGGCATATTCCTCGGAGAAGTGTACCCAGTCCTGCCCTGGACATTTTAGACCCTTGTTGGTGAGGACTGGCACTTCAATATCTGCATATTCTTGGCTTGTGGTGCAATTCTGCTTGATGAAAACCAGGTAACTCACAACCATAGCCTCTGGTTTTGACTGTGGATAAAATAAAATGTGATAAAAAGGGAAAAATAAGAGAATGAGTCAGACAATTATAGCAAAATAAGCATTTAAAGACAGTCTCCTTGATTAGGTGCATCCCAGGGGTAATAAAATGAAAAGACAACAGAAAAATTTACCTTCCATTTTCCATTTTGTAATATAGGGTAGATGTGCTGGGTCAGAAGCTCTTGTGGCCCAACCTGATGAACTCCGAGTCTTTTCAGCAGCTCCCACACCTGTTGACGTTCCAAAGGTTCCACGCAGCTCAGCAAAGACGGGTGAACTACATTTAGATCCTTGTACAAAATGTGAAAATGTCCTAGAGAAGGAAAAAAAACATTAGTATTGTTGTTATAAACTTGTGTGCAACATAAACTCCAGATATGTTTTATATTTTTGAGTAAGATGGTTAATTGTAATTGTAGCTGAAAGCTCAGTGCAAATAAGAGACGTTAACTAACATTGAGATATATATAATACATTAGAGGGCAACATTTTATGTTCTCTCCATTTTGCTATTAACCGCGAAAAATGGAGAGGGGGGGGGGGGGATCACTCAACCACATTATGTGGAGGATTTGGGGGTTGTTCAATCAGTGAGTGTTTTAGTACCTTTTCTGAACCCATTACAGTCATACCTCTACTTGAATGCTTTTAGGTACAACATTTTAAGGTTACTAAATCTTTTGAGATGCAAATGAGTACCTCAAGATACAAAAAAAGATCCAAGTTATGAAAACGTCAATACATTTCATGTGTCCGTTATTATTGAAATTTTCGTGAATGCGCTGCTTCTTGCTTGACAATTTCATTACACAATACTGGGCTCTCGTTGACTGTTTCACAACAACCCCTGTTTCTTTAACAGCTATTGTGTGCTAACTAATGCTTGGAAGAAGCTGTGGCTGAGTGCCTTCGACAGAGTCGTACTCAACAACAATTCTTCATTGTTTCAAGATTTTCTTATGTTTTTTTTCACTGCCATTTGTCGTTGTGGGCTTGAACTTTTGCTTGGGGGAAGCTGTGGCCGAGTGCCTTCGAGGAACTCACAGTCGAGCCTCAATCTGAACCACAAGCCTGCGGTGGGCAAAATTGTGCCGCGAAGGCAAATGATGGGGCCGGTGGTCAGTAAGGAGGACGTTGACGAGTGGGTCGAGGGGCATCAAAATAAACTTTCAATATGGAGCAGGACTTAATGCAACGCTCGACAACACACAAGGAATTCAACGAGAACGCGGCTGGCACCGTTCCAACAGCATAAATGAGAAAAAAACGGGGAAGGAATTTTACAAACTTTCTGAATTTATGGAAAAAACATCCTGAAAGTATTCACAAGTCGTGCAATCGCCCAAAAACATGCATGGTAGGCTGATTGGCCACTCTAAATTTCCCCTAGGTATGGGTGTGAGAGTGAATGGTTGTCCGTCTCCTTGTGCCCTGCGATTGGCTGGCCACCGATTCAGGGTGTCCCCCCCCCCCCCCCCCCCCACCTCTGGCCCGAAGTGAGCTGGGATGGGCTCCAGCACCCCCTGCAACCCGAGTTAGGATAAAACGGTTCAGAAAATGAAATAATTAATTTTATGTTTATTGGATGTGTTCGTGTGCTCTCTGCCTCTTTTGCCTAACGTTGGTGCACATGTGCTTCAACACAAATAGATTTTGCATGTCTATTGATTGGAATGGCTTATGAAATAATTCAATGATCATTTTCCTTCATTTATGTGTGTCTTCAAATGTTTCCTACAAAATTGGCACACTTTGATCAATTTTTAAGGTTTAAAGTCGGTAGTTTGATGAGGACCGTGTAACAAATTAGACATTTTACATATAAACTACAGTGTTCCCTCGCTACTTCGCGGTTCAGCTATCGCGGACTCAGAGCTTTGCAGATTTTTTTGGGAAAAAAATACAAATACAAATATTACATTGAAACAACATATTTTACATTGTTTTTGTTATGACATTAATTTCACTCTCTCCACCCGTATTCTATATGGTGTACTGTATACAGGGGGGTAAAAAATATTTTAAAAAAACATATATATTTTTTGGAATTAAATTCAAATTAAGCATTTTTGAAGGGGAATCCCTACTTCGCGGAAATTCACTTATCGCGGGTGGTCCCGGTCCCCATTAACCGCGATAACCGAGGGAACACTGTACTCTAAAATACTGCTCTACTTACAAAATGTTCAATTTACGAAAAAAGTTTTGGAACCAAATAATTTCGTAAGTAGAGGTACGACTGTATTGTGGAGAACAGCCATGGATACTTTCTTTATACAACTAGAACCGACACACAAAAGAATGTTGAACTATACAAAGGCAAACACTCTAAATAATAGTGATATCCAGTAATGAAATACATTTTAGTTCTTGTATGCTTACACACTTAGAAGTACTGTCAGTGGCCTACATTCCAAGGCTGACACATCCCTTCGTCTCTGTTCCACTGAATATTTTAAGAGTTCACAATGATTCACTGTGGTCCCTCTGCGACAAATCCCCCTCCCTCCACCCACAATGCCCCCCCCACACACACACACTTGTACACACAACCGAAGCCGAAGAGTTTAGCATTTCCAGCGACTACAGCAATTTGGTAAAAATGCTGAGCCTTCTGATTTTCTGAACTTCATTCAGATTAAACTTGTATAATGACAATAAAAGCATTCAATTCAATTCTGTTTTTGACATATCAAAAAGATATATCAAAGTAATACGAGGCAAACCTATTTAATGTTAATCAAACGGGCAACTTTACTAGTATACTGTTTTTAGAGGCAAAATAAACTCCATGTAATTGGGGACTCATAAAAATACATGAAGTCAAAATAGTAGAAGAGGCTGTATGAGTAAAAGTTCTCAAAGTTCAGGCATGCCCTTTTCAGCCTAGAAAGTACAGTGTTCCCTCAGTTATCGCGGTTAATGGGGACCGGGACCGCCGCAATAGCTGCATTTCCGCAAAGTAGGCGTGCCCCTTGAAAAATGCTTAGAGAAACGTATAACACGCGCACAAAAGCACCACCAAGCAAAAACATCATAGTAGTCCGGATGGAGGATCTTCTGCAGTTTTTTTGCACGTACGAAACATCGTTATTGGGAGTTGTGAACATTGTTTTTTTTTGGGCGGTGAAGATGCGCCTGTAAACAGCCATGACGTCATCAATGCGATTCCTGAACTCTCACCATGCTATTGGCCATTTCTTTGGCCTTTTTGATGCATTTACTAATTCTTATTGAATATTTTGTTTCCACCTCTTGTAAAATGATGTAATTTATAATTTTAACTTAATATCTTTAAATTTTTTATTTATTTTTTCCTGAAAAAAAATCTGCGAAGCTCTGAGTCCGCGGTAGCTGAACCGCGAAGTAGCGAGGAGACACTGTATATACTGTAGTTAGGTATGATGACACCTCTCTATCAGTTGCGAGTAGGCTGATTGAACACTATGATTATTAAAAAGTAAAGCTAAAGAAAAGATTAAATGCAAACATAAAATACTTTACCTTTTTGATCTTCTTTATTTTCCTTTACATTGCTTTTATCCAAAGGGAAGAAAACAACATCTCCATCTAGTGGCACCACACTTCCATTAGCCAGAGGAAATATTGGAAGACTCCTAAGAGTCTGTAAAACTAAGCTCTCGTCCCCATAACCATTTTCCACAGCTCTGAAATTGCACACAAGAAGTCTGGCCAACTGACGCAGGCCAGCATCTAGAAGAGAAAAATATTGATTGGATCATTGCATCATTCAATGTGCTAAATTGACAACTTGATCGTCCAAAAAGGGATCCGCCAACCGTTTGCCCTTCTACATGATTCTTATTTTTCTCTATATGGACATGAACCTTGTTGTTTTCCTTTTACGGGCAGAGATAAGTGGATATCATTTTTTTTTCAATGCTTTAAGACATTGTTTTCATTCAAGGCTGCAACTATTATACTGTGACTACAATTGACTTGGTTCCTTTATATGCATTCAATAAATTAGTTGCAAATTGCTCGGAAAAAAATCTTTAAGTCTACTGTATTTTTTTTTAATTATAAGTACGACCTGAGTATAAGTCGCAAGGGACAAAAATGTTCAATAAAAGGGAAAAACATGTTACACTGGAGTATAAGCCTCATTTTGGGGGGAATTTCATTTGATACATTTCAAAACAATGAGCAGACATGTCATATGAAATGTTCATATTGTAGGAATAATAAAACAAACTTGATACCTAGTTCGTTATCCGTTATCTGACGAACATTTTTAAGGATACAATTTTCAGCATACATTTCTATAAGATGGTTTTGACCCTTTTTGTGTTTTCCTACTGTTCAATAATTCACCATGTGAGTAATCAGAAGGATGGGGCAGTTATGTGGAAGTGTTGGATGAAGTTTTCCCATTTTTTGTAGCCTTTTTGTTTTCAAAATCCAAATAATTAAAATCCTGACAAAAATGGCGACTCCTTTGTCAAAGCTACAATATATTTTAGCGTCGCTTCTCTGTGCTGAGTTAGTGTTGATCTCGAATCGCTCTTTCGCCCGCAATAACTCACAAGTGTGACTGTTCCTACGCAAAAAGGCAACTGAGAAAGCAAAAACTCATAGGGAAGTTGCAACTACTCGATAAGTCAAAGAAAGGGAACACTTTAGCTGCCATCTCGCTACATTTTAGTGTAATTGAGTTGAGCATTTGCTCTATCAAGAATGACAAGGCTCACATTTGTGACTTTTAATAAGACAGCAAAAAGAGTTGTTATCATAATAAGAGTACTGTCTGTGTGGAAGCTACGTTGACCATGTGTCGAAAGAAGAACATATCATTGGATCTTGGTCTTGGAACCTATTTACTGCTATAGTTTAGGTCATGGATGTCAAACATACGGCCCGCGGGCCGGATCTGGCCCGTCTGGTGGTTAAGTGCGGCCCGGGGAAGAAAGGTGCATTGTATTAAAAAAAATAGGAATTTTGTTTAAAATTTGTAGTTCTTGTATTATCCGCTAGGGAGCGCAGTGTTTAGTACACTGGTAAAACAGGGTACAGTGTTTTTAAGTTCCACAAGGCTGGTACTAAATGTTTTTGGAATAATGTTACTATTTCTGTGATTAGTTTTATTTACAACACACTTAAATATATGTTTAACTGTGTAAAAGTGTTGTTAAAATTGCACATACTTTATTTATGTTCTTATGTTATTCTCTTGTTCATAATATATTGTTCATAATGTAAAATGAAAATTCTGTTAATAAACATTTTGATAATGTACTCATTCTTTGCATTAATTGTTAGTATTAGTGACTAATACAAAGGAAAAAAGTGTGCTTATTGTTAGTTCTATGTAATTTTGCAATGAGTTTACTGGTCTGGCCCGCTTGATCTTAAATTAAGCTGTATTCGGCCCGCGGACCAAAGGGAGTTTGACACCCCTGGTTTAGGTGTTACTGTAGAAAAATAATCCACTCATCACCAATATTGGTTCAGTGTAAAATGAAATGATATCATATTGTGAGACTAATTCATATGTAAATCGCATTGGAGTATAAATCGCACCACTGGCCAAACTATATAATAAGTGGCTTATCGTCTGGAGAATACAATACTAACCAACAACTGTTGGTTATTCCTTGTTTTCTTTATGTATTAACCTTATTCTGCAGATTCGGAACGAATCAGTTAGTGATGTGTTTAAAAAACTTGGAAGAAAATTACAGCAAATGATCTGTGGAAAGTGTAATATTTTTCCTGCTTTATTCCACAGTGGCGTCAGATCAGTACAGCCACTCCAGTAGATACAGTAGCACAGTGAATTTCAATATAATAAAGTTAGAAACAAAATATTAAGTTACAAAGTAGCAGGACCTAACTGTACATACCGCTTGTTGTAAGACAAAAGGAGATTAGTAGACATGTTACATGAAATATTTTTAATAACTAAATTAAGTGCCAAAATAATATAATTAAATGTTTATAAGTTTGAAAAAGAGTTTAAAACTAAATCTCCACTCACCTGTGTGTATAGTCTTTTCTTTCATCAGCTCCTTAGCCATGGCTGTGGTCACCATTGTAACGTCAGTGCCCCTGAGGTTCCGTACACCCAGGTGGGCAAGAAGAGATGCCGATGGGGCGGGGCTTAGATTTGGGTGCAGGTATGATAGCAAGAGATGCTTTTCCAGCTCATCTTGGTTTATCACCTTGCGAATGACAGCGTCCTTACAGACCGCCACTTGAGACGGTAGCTTCGACACAACCTGACCATCTGTGTAAAAAATACATATAAATTACTATGAAGACCCGAGTAATCATATGCCTACGATTATTTTTTCAACTCAAATTTTCGCATGCCTACGATTCTTATTGGGGTGCCTACGATTATTAATTTTTACCTCAATTAAGTCTGTGCAGCAGCAACATTGTTCTATGTCATTAACTTTCTACGTGTAAAGCACACGCGCTGTTTTTACTAACGTACTAGTACTAGTAAGAACGTGCAATTGCCACTGGTAGAGTTGCAATACAGCGTTCCCTCGCTTATCGCGGTTAATGGGGACCGGGACCCCCACAATAGCTGCATTTCCGCGAAGTAGGCGTGCCCCTTGAAAAATGCTTAAAGAAGCATATAACACGTGCGCAAAAGCACCAACAAGCAAAAACATCATAGTAGTCCGGATGAAGCATCTTCTGCAGTTTTTTTGCACGTAAGAAACATCGTTATTGGGAGTTGTGAACATTGTTTTTTTTGGGCGGTGAAGATGCGCCTGTAAACAGCCATGACGTCATCAATGCGATTCCTGAACTCTCACCATGTTATTGACCATTTCTTTGGCCCTTTTTTGATGCAATTACTAATTCCTATTGAATATTTTGTTTCCACCTCTTGTAAAATGATGTAATTTATAATTTTAACTTAATATCTTTACATTTTTTTTTCCCTGAAAAAAATCCGCGAAGCTCTGAGTCCGCGATAGCTGAAGCGCGAAGTAGTGAGGGAACACTGTATACATAATTATAATGTATTGGTAGGCCTAATATATACGAGAGTTACGTTATACGCAATTCATTGCAGCAATTATTTGCAACTGTAATACAACTTTGCAACACGATTATCCGTCACTAATTATCTCGTGCCTACTAATATTCATTATTTTTGGAATTTTCCACTGCCTACTATTATTCCTGTGCCTACTATTATTAATTCATTTAAATTTTCCACTCCCTACTATTATTCCAGTGCCTACTATTATTCGGGTCTTCATAGTAGGCTATAACCAAATTGATGAGCATTGACTTTTGAGCCAAGGTAGCCCGGCGGCCTAGATGTTAGCATGTTGGCCTCACAGTTCTGGGATTGAGAATTTCATCCCAGGTCAGTCCTCACTGTGTGGGGTTTGCAGGTTCTCCCTAGGCTCGCGTGGGTTTTTTCCGGGTACTCCGGTTTCCTCCCACATCCCAAAAAACATGCTGATTGAACAATGTAAATTGCACCAGCGTATGAGTGTGATCATGAATGTTGTCCGTCTGATTGTGCCCTGCAATTGGCTGCCCACTGATTCAGGGTGCCCAATGCCTGTTGCCCGTCGTTAGCTGTTATAGTCTCCGGTACCCCTTGTGACACTTGTGAGGATAAGTGGTTCAGAAAATAACCTTTCGAGCCAGAAATGACTAAGTGTTTTTGTATTCACAGGAGTCTCGGGTGGCTGAAGGCCAGCGACAGGGTACACCCGGAGTCTGAGTAGTGCTTTTAAAAAGGAGCAACATGGACAGCTTTCTTGCAGGGCAATCGTAATGATCTCGAATATGGTGTCCATTAAGCAAGCATCGATGCAGATACCTGAGTTCAGTGTAGGCAGGAAGGCCATTCCCTTGAGCAACTGGATAATCTGACTGGCAACAGGCTTAAAAAAGTCTAACACCTCATCAGGCAGTGGAATGAACTGCAGTATCTGACAGAGACCCCCCAGACCTGTGAACTCCGGGTGATCCTGGAAGCAGAAAAACATAAGAAAATCTGATGGCATATTCCAAACAAGCTTTAAAAATGATGCTGATTTACAATGAAGACGTTCATGGCCTGAAGAAAGAGTTGAGGTATCTCTGCTCGGAGCCACTGGTTCCATGGGCTATCTCTGTCAACATCCTCTCGAGAAGAAGGGATCTCAAAGTCACCTGCATGAGAAAAAATACATGCTTGAAAAGTAAAAAGGTATAGAACAGAGCACATGCCTTATTTATGCCATACAAAAGCTCACTCACTACAACTACATACACGTTACTGTAAACTGGTTATATGCACACACGCATGAGCTACAGTAATTTCAAAGTAAGGTAAAAAGAGAACTAGGTTGGTATACTCGTGTCCTAGTTTTCTCACATTAAAAGGTCAATAAATGCAGTTTTTTTTGAACACATAAGATCCGAAAAATACAAACCTTGGACAATGAAGCGGAAGCCAAAGCTGCGAAGAGGCAGATAAGCAAACACAGGCTGTTTCTGTGGTTGGCCTGCAATGTCACTTTCGGAGTTGACACAGGAAAGTTGGAAGGCAAGGGCAAGCTCGGTGGAGTCAACATTTTCACTGAGCTTTGAAGGGAAACAAATGCCAACACAGAATGATATCATAGAATGTAGTCATGTAGTGTATTGTTTCATAGTACAATGTAAAATACAGTGGTACCTCGACATACGAGTGCCCCGACATATGCTCAATTTGAGATACGAGTAAAATTTTGAGCAAATAATTATCTTTAGATACGAGACAAATGAAAAGTTTACATTATACTTGTGAAGAACATAATGTCATGGCTCTCTTGAGTTTCCAGGTTATTTCTACAACTCAGATTTTTCTCGGATAGTGATTATAACTGATACTTTTTTGTCACAAAAAATATTCATGTAGTTTGGTTCTTTTATGAATTCATTGTGGGTGAACAGAAAAAAAGTGATCGAATCTGCTGGGTCAAAAATATACATACAGCAGCACTAAAATTTGGTAACATGTCCCTTGGACATTTTCACTTCAATTAGGCGCTTTTGATAGACATCCACAAGCTTCTGGCAAGCTTTTGATTGAATCATTAACCACTTCTCTTGACAGAATTGGTGTAGTCCAGTTAAATTTGAATGGCTTTCTAACATGGACTTGTTTCTTCAGCATTGTCAATGGATATTAAGTCAGGACTTTGGGAAGGCCATTCAAAAACTTTAATTTTAGCCGGATTTAGCCATTCCATTACCGGTTTTGATGTGTGTTTATGGTCATTGTCCTGTTGGAACACCCAACTGCGCCCAAGACCCAATCTTCGGGCTGATGACTTTAGGTTATCTTGAAGAATTTGAAGGTAATACTCCTTCTTCATTATCCCATTTACTTTCGGTAAAGCACCAGTTCCATTGGGAGCAAAACAGTCCCACAGCATATTACTACCACCACCGCTTGATGGTAGGTGTACTTGGGGTTAAAGGCCTCACCTTTTCTCCTCCAGACATATTGCTGGGCATTGTAGCCAAACAGCTCAGGTTTTGTTTCGTCTGACCACAGAACTTTCCTCCAAAAGGTCTTATCTTTCTCCATGTGAACAGCAGCAAACTTCAGTCGAGCCTTAAGGTGCCGCTTTTGGCGCAAGGGCTTCCTTCTTGCACGGCAGCCTCTCAGTCCATTGAGATGCAAAACACGCTTGACTGTGGACACTGACACCTATGTTCCAGCAGCTTCTAATTCTTGGCAGATCTGCTTTTTGGTGATTCCCGGTTGAATCTTCACCCTCCTGACCAATTTTCTCTCAGCAGCAAGTGATAGCTTGTGTTTTCTTCCTGATCGTGGCAATGACAATACAGTGCCAGGCACTTTACACTTCAAACAATTGTTTGCAGTGTTGCTCTTGGGACCTGCAGCTGCTTTGAAAATGCTCCAAGTGACTTTCCTGACTTGTTCAAGTCAAGAATTCGCTTTTTTAGATCCATGCTGAACTCCTTTGACTTCCCCATTGGAGCGTTTGTGGGCGTTTGCATCCAATGAGTCCTATTTAAATGGCCTCAGAGAAGTCACCAGCGGGAGTCACTCAATCACTCAGAAGAAGTTAAGAAGCCATGCTATGAAGCTCAATTCACTGACACAACTTTCTAAGTCACCAAAATTGTTAATTCGTGTAGCTCTATGCATATTTTTGACCCAGCAGATTTGATCACTTTTTTTCTGTTTACCCATAATGAAGTCATAAAAGAACCAAACTTCATGAATGTTTTCTTTGACATTGAAGTATGTGGTCCAATCACTCTATCAGAGAAAAAAATCAGAGTTGTAGAAATAACTGGGAACTCAAGAGTCATTTTTCCACGTCTATACAGGAAGGAAACTGTAAGAAGTGTATTCATTACCTTCTTGGGCTGCAATGGTTTTTTGATGACTAGCCAGCGCTCTGTGCCATCTGAATGCTCTACCTCGATAACATTATGAGCCAGGTCTTTGCGTTTCATTGTTACATGGCGGTTCTCAGCCTGCAGTTTTACAGATTTTAGTTAGACTCAGCAAATCAAAGAAAAATAACAGTAAATCAAATCATTCTGCATAATTAGTAGAACCTGGTTTTGTATAGTGATGGAACGGAGCCGGTGTAGAAACAGCAGTAGGGAAGGGTGCACGTCATGGAAGAGGTTTTGGGTCTGACGGCTTTCAGAGCGGAGAGGAAGGCGGAGCTTAGTTGTGCAGCCGCTAAAAGATCAAATATATTTTCGTATTGTTAGACTGACAAGTTTTTGAAAATACAGTGTTCCCTCGCTACTTTGCGCTTCAGCTATCGCGGACTCAGAGCTTCGCAGATTTTTTTCAGGAAAAAATAAAATAAAAAATTTAAAGATATTAAGTTAAAATTATAAATTACATCATTTTACAAGAGGTGGAAACAAAGTATTCAATAAGAATTAGTAATTGCATCAAAAAAAAAGCCAAAGAAATGAGTTCAGGAATCGCATTGATGACGTCATGGCTGTTTACAGGCGCATCTTCACCGCCCAAAAAAAACAATGTTCACAACTCCCAATAATGATGTTTCTTACGTGCAAAAAAACTGCAGAAGATCCTCCATCCGGACTACTATGATGTTTTTGCTTGGTGGTGCTTTTGTGCACGTGTTATACGTTTCTTTAAGCATTTTTGAAGGGGCACGCCTACTTCGCAGAAATGCAGCTATTGCGTGGGGTCCCGGTCCCCATTAACCGCGATAAGCGAGGGAGCACTGTACTTTGTTTTAAGAAACGGGCTGTGTAAAAAGTCAAGATGATGCCATTTCTTTCATTTAGATGTCTACGACATTTTTTATATGCAAATGAGTGACTCGAGATAAAAAAAAAAAATCCAAGTTAAGTTAAGTAAAGTTTCCTCACATCTTCCATACAAAATTGGGACACTGAGTAATTTTAAAGGGTTTAGTTGGTAGTTGTATGAGAACCTTAGAACGAATTAAAGAATTTACGTATAAAGTATACTTTCACTTACGAAATTTTCAAGTTACGAAATAAGTCTTGGAACCAATTTATTTCGTAAGCTGAGGTGCGACTGTACACTGTGGTGTTCTTATGTACATAATTTGCCTGGTAGCAACCATGTTAATGTTAATGGGTTCCGCCATGCGGAAAAAGGGAGACACACAGACGTAAACGCTCCTGTGGAGATGCACGCATGTTGTGGTGAGAGCTCTGTATGCTGCAATAAATAAAAATAAATGTTTTCTCGTGTGGACTATGACACTCCGGCTGAGGAATAAAAAACGAACCAGCATCAGGAGGGATTTATGCCGCACATAAGGCAGCGAAGCTGGCATGACGAGAGGACGTCTACACACTGCTTGTGAGCCACGCGGTTTTTCGATTATCGTGGCCAGAGCTGGTCTACATTATCCACGATATTAGAGGGATTACTTTACTTGGTGTAACAAAATTATACCCTGAAAACACATCATACCTGTGAAGAAACTGATCATTTAATAGCAGGTTCTGTCTTTCATCATCTTTCCAGTGGGGCAGGATGTATCCCATGGGACCACAGTTTTTGTCAAAAAACAAGTGAAAGCCATTGGAGTGAATCTCTGGGCGGTCTGTAACTTTGAACACTGACTTGAATCCAATTCCCTTCTGTCCTGTAGACACCAAAAAGTCACAGTGTTAAAAAAAAGTGTGTATACCTTGAATTAGAAGTTTATTCTTCTGTGTCCAAGCTCATTACACTTGCATTTACTCCTTGCCAGGATTTTTAAGCCTAATCTTATGTAGGAAAAAGTAAGTGTATTTCCTCAAATTTGAGAACATGTTGTTTAACACAATTATGGGCAAAAAACTCAAACTCAAAAATCTGTATTGCATAACTGCGACATACCTTAGATACCAAAATTCCATTCATACCTATGTATCCATACTTGTGTTTTCCCTTGGTACTTCGACCCACATCACATATCGCTCTTATGTTTGCCTCTTCAAAGCCAGTTTCATTGTTGAGAATGGTGATACAATCCCTTTCAATCACAAAATCCAGTGATGGAACAACATCAGATGGGTAACTGTTGTCATCTGCATTCTGGAAACAAAGTGATTGGAATGAGTCATGGTTGCAGATGCAATACTATGTTCACCTTCATTCTACCACATATAAAGAATGTTGCCAAGGTCATAACGTAAAGGCACAGTTTCAACACTGATGCTTACCAATTAACTGAAGTAGTGCAGTCATGTATGTAATGCCTGAGCAATAATTAAAGGATTTCTTTTTTAGTGGGCTATGTAAAATTAATGAATGAGTGTTAAACCAACCATTCATGGTTTTGGGATGCGGGAGGAAACCAGATTAGCCTGAGGGGAACATGCAAACTGCCAATAGCTAGCAAAGATCTGAGATCAAACTCTCGACCCCAGAACTGTGAGGTTGACGCGCTAACCAGTTAATCACTTGGTTGCCACTTATATTGTAAATAATTAATATAAAAAAATTAATAATATTTTTTGTAATTTTACGAGTGAAATATATATATATATATATATATATATAGTTATATATATATATATATATATATATATATATATATATATATATATATATATATATATATATATATATATATATATATATATATATATATATATATACAATATAAATAAGTAAGGTGACAGTTACTTTCATACTATTTGAATAAGGAGGAAAATAATGTATTCACTTATTCACAGAAATTTGAATTTTCCAACATGAAACAAAAAAGATGTGCTAGTTATTGTGATAATTAGCGATGTGGATTGCTAATTTTTTTTTATTGTGCTAACAATTTTTGTCATATCGCCCAGCTCTAATATATATTGTAATGACAAAATACCAGATTTAAGAACATGCGACCCATAGGCATTAGTTTTCGCAGGACAGGTTTAGACACATTGCTAATCCCACAACTTGATTTGAATTTGAATTTTAAAAATGAGATATCTTTTAAAAGTATGTTATACACTACAAACACCTGAATGAGTTCCAGAACAAAATGTGTCTCTTTGCTGTAGAGCTCAGTTGACAAGCGGTCCAAGCTTCTACCAAGTCGCTCCTGGTTGTTTTTGAACAGGTTCTGACATTCAGTTGTCAATTCGACTCCAATCCCAAACTCATTCTTCCTATTATAAAAATGAAAGAGAATAAAAAGATTAGCTTGCTTTCAGGGAAACAAACAAGTTATTTTCTTTTGTGATCCACCGATAGTAGGTCAATTGCTTTCAAAGCCATAACAAAAATAGTGAGACCGATGTGCTAACCACTCATTGGCCAGCCTGGATTGTCTCTGTGTCTTACTAAAATTGGTTCGATAATCTGAAACCTTTGTCTGATATACATCAGTGTCGGGCCGTCAGGGCCTTCAAGGCCTAAGAAAATATCTGAATCATATATTGTATTTTGTTCATCAATACTTATTAAATAATTCCAAATTGTCTGTTAGCTTCCTTTCATTGCTTCCCCCCTGGTTGCACTGCTTCCTGATGTGTGTTTTCGTATTGATGCATTTAACTAATCACATTTCAGCCATTATTTGTTGCCAGGGTCAGAAATCTGCCTCAAGGCCTTTAGAATCAGTTCTTCAGGCTGTGCTGCATTAAACAAGCGTCGATAAGACTGTTTCTTTAACCAATCAGATTTCGAGCTGGCAACACCACAATGCCTTGTCGCAGGCGTAGCGATACGTCATCGCCTTCTCGCAGGCGTAAGGATATGTCATTGCCTTCTCGCAGGCGCAGGGATATGCCTTTGGCTTTTCGCAGGCGTAGGGATACGTCATCACTTTCACAAACTATGATTGGCTAGTGATAGAGTGGATTAGCCAGAGCTATAAAACTGTATCTGGAGCGAGCTGCACAAGCAAATATATTGTTGTGTTGATTTAAAGCCATTTTCAAGACGGACTTTTCTTGAAAAAAGCTGGACATCATTAAGAAAGGTTGGACAACTCCAAAGCGAGCAAATCTGTCACAACTGGGAACGAACATTAAATCGAATAAAAACATATGGCAGAAATATGACAGGACAGGCTCGACTCTCAGCATTAGCTTTGATGGTGGGTTTTGGGGGGTTCCACAGTCTGTCTCTCATGGTTGAGGTTTACCCATGTTGACAATTACAGGCCTCTCTAACCTTTTCAAGTAGGAGAACCTACACAATTGGTCGTTGAAAAAATATGCGTTTGCCCCACTGTATATATGTGTGTGTGTATCCGTCCTGAAAAACTTTTCAAGTAGGCTAACTTACACATTTGGTGGTTGACTAAATACTTATTTGACCCACTGTCTGTGTGTATGCGTGTGTGTGCATGTGTGTATACGTCCTGAAAAACCCATATTGGTCGATCACTAACTTTTCAACCATGAATAAATACCTTATTTCTTCAATTATAGTTCTGTGAAAATCAATAGCGTGCTGGTGTTGACAGGCGGACATCTCCCCTTCATTCAAATCCAGAGGTTCTGACTTATTGTCACACACACCTCGGATCTCATTACTGTTGTGCAACATCTCTTTGTCTGTTAGTGAGGGAAAAAACTGTTCTTTAGATGATTGGTCCTCCACTGGTCCTTCTCTTTCATGGGCTAGATGATCTAATGGTACATGGTAAACACGTTTTAGATTTGCTTAAGCCAATTCAAAAGATTAGTTAGACAAAGATTTTATCTATTTCAGTCACCTTGCTGAGGAGTTTGGTTGAGATGAGAGGTATGGTCGCCTGTTGTGTTGTCATCATAACTCTCATCTTCTTCACTAATGCGCTGTCCCAGCAGACTACTGCTCTTAAAATCCACCACATTAGGCTAAAATCATTTTAAAAAACATGTTATTATGCAAGAAGGAAACCTGCCTGGCAATGATGTATGATTATTACGTTACAGAATTTCTACATCATAAATTACATTTGGAAGCGATAATTCTAATTTTCTGCGTCAGCACCTCGGTATCATGAGACTTTTCACTGTAGTCTTATTGTGGAGACTTGCAACAATAAGTTGTACTGTTCCATTAGGATTAGTCATGTTGGATTGTTGCATTATTTAGATCAGTGACATTTTTAATGTCCATTTGTGCTGGGTCTTTGATACCACATTGATGACACATATATAGATTTATATAATGCATTAAAAATTATACTCCTTGCTTGATGCGGCACATTTTACCACTGGGAATTGTCTACTTTTTATAAGATAGTTTCACATGCAAATACAATGGCAATACAAAAAATAAAAATACACAGCACGGCGGCTTGAGTGGTAAGCACGTTAGCCTTACAGCTCTGGGGTCCTGGGTTCAAATTCAGGTCGGCCCCCATGTATGGAGTTTGCATGGGTTTTCTCTGGGTACTCCGGTTCCCTCTCACATTCCAAAAACATGCAGGGTAGGCCTATTGCACACTCTAAATGGCCACTAGTTATGAGTGTGAGAGTAAATTGTTGTCCATTTCCTTGTGCCTTGCGATTCAAGGGCCTCTGGCCCGAAGTCAGCTGGGATAGGCTCCAGCACCCCCCGCAAACCTAGCGACGATAAAGTGGTTTAGTAAATGAATGAATGAATACACGGATGACACAACTCTCATTTCGATTCATCTAATGAATTAAACAGTTAAAAATATTGGCACTGTAGTGGTACTAGTAAAGGGTACTTTTTAAAATACCATGTTTTCTCACATAATGCCCGCCCCCGCGTATAAATCATACCCTTAAAATTATATAAAAATCATGGAATTTAACTATTTCTCTCGTATGAGATGGCCCAAGATTCACAATTTTCACGTCCATATTCGTGGTTTTATTATGGAGTACAAATGTGTTACTTTGACTGGAAAATCCTAGTAAAAATCATCGCACATGGTATTTCTGAGATACTGTATGAGTCGAAAGGATCATCTGCTGGATTTCACATTCCGAAAGGGCTGAACCGATTTTCATAAAAATCGACAGTTATACTAAGTGTCTGGGAGTGCCATAGGCTAGGTTTTCAGTCAAAACGCCCCCGACCAGTATCGGAAAAAAAAGGGATTTTCCAAAAAAAAATCGGATTTTCCCAAAAAAATCGGATTTTCCCAAAAAAATCGTCCGATTCACACCAAATTTGACCGGGCTCTCCTGCTTGTCACTAATAAACTAATTTAATCACGATAACAGATCGCATAAAGATAACACGAGCAACTGCTATGTGTTTCAAAATGTAGCTTTGATCAACAAACTATATTCATTGGTTCATAATGGAATATTTATCAGAGTAATAGTAGTATTTACCTGAGTTTGGAATTTCAGCCCAACAACAGGTTCTGTGTATGAAGCAGCATTTTGGGAGTTTGATGCTGTATACTTTTTTTGGTAGTCCTTCACCCATTCGGTGATGCCCATAAGTATTCCCAGTCGGTGCAAACAGTTCATGTGCCTTGGGTTTGACTTGGCCATCGTGATTAGAACCACTTTTGACTTTGTCTGACCCAAGACATCAGACCAAGGCTCTAAAAACACCTAAAGGTCACAATAATTTTAGCAAAGATGTCATGCTGAAATAAGGTTTTGTGCTACAGTTTGAGTACAAGAAAAGTTCATGGTCTGATTATTACCATTGAGTTATCAGCATTTGTATCATTTTCAGAGTGCAAATACTATAGTCAACTATCAACAGAAAAAGCACAATAATACTGTATTGGCCTGAATATAAGACAACCCTGATTATAAGACGACTCCCTCTTTTTCATTGAATACCAAATTCTATTTTTAATACAGAAAATAATTTCAGTACATCTGAAACAAATGATTATAACAATATATTTGGAAGAAAAAGCATATTATTTGGCCTAATTCAAGTCATACAAAAACTGTCCATCAGGTCTTAATAATTATAACAATATATTTGGAAGAAAAAGCATATTATTTGGCCTAATTCAAGTCATACAAAAACTGTCCATCAGGTCTTAATATCTGAACATTTTAATATGTAAACTAAAGGCAATCATGAATTATTTTTGGATTTCAAAATGTATTTTAACCAATCTACTGTGAGAAACAACAAAATTACAATAACTTCATTAAGTCTCCTTTTTTTCCCCTCATTTCTTTCTTAGTGCTACTTTTTTACTTTTCTTCTTCGTGCTACTCGTATTTTTTTTCTACTTCATTAAAGGGGTTCACTTTGCCCCGGGGAGTTAACTTCAGCATTCGCTCTAAAAATATATGACGCCATCTGGCGTTGTGAATGGGTATAATGTCTAGAACCCGAGTGTAAGTCGACCACCACTTTTTCAGTCTTCTATCAATGCAAAAACACCATCTTATATTCAGATCAATACAGTAATAGTCATTTACATTAGAATAGAAACATTGGGAATCTTTAAAGGAAGATTTTTCCCTAATACCATACATTACCTATATGAATGCTCTATTTTCCCTGTGCAATGCAGTGCAACTAACCTGCTTCAAAAGAGCCTGACAGATTCTGTTTGGAATTCTAGCCAAACAATCCAATAGGAAAATAGCCACTGTGCTATAACATGAAATGTCCTCTTCAGCATGAGAGAGATCTAAAGAGTAAAACAAATGCTTTTAGCAGAGTATATAAAACATTATACAGTGTTCCCTCGGTTATCGCGGTTAATGGGGACCGGGACCACCCGCGATAAGTGAATTTCCGCGAAGTAGGGATGCCCCTTCAAAAATGCTTAATTTTAATTTAATTAAATATATATATATATATATATATATATATATATATATATATATATATATATATATATATATATATATATATATATATATATATATATATATATATATATATATATATATATATATATATATATATATATATATATATATATATATATATATATATATATATATATATATATATATATATATATATATATATATATATATATATATATATATATATATATATATATATATATATATATATATATATATGTATGTATGTATGTATGTATGTATGTATGTATGTATGTATGTATGTATGTATGTATGTATGTATGTATGTATGTATGTATGTATGTATGTATGTATGTATATATATATATATATATATATATATATATATATATATATATATATATATATATATATATATATGTATATATATATATATATATATGTATATATATATATATATATATATGTATATATATATATATATATGTATGTATGTATGTATGTATGTATGTATGTATA
The DNA here is from genome assembly GCF_051989575.1 of Stigmatopora nigra. Taxonomy (NCBI): domain Eukaryota; kingdom Metazoa; phylum Chordata; class Actinopteri; order Syngnathiformes; family Syngnathidae; genus Stigmatopora; species Stigmatopora nigra. The sequence goes on along the minus strand of NC_135525.1, from coordinate 3,270,760 downwards.
TATATATATATATATATATATATATATATTTATATATATATATTTTTTTTTAACCCCCCGTGTAGACAGTACACCATATAGAATACGGGTAGAGAGAGTGAAATTCATGTTATAACAAAAAAAAACTAAAATATGTTGTCTCAATGTATAATTTGTATTGTTATTGTTTTTTTTTTTTTAAATAAACGCGAAGCTCTGAACCCGCGGTGGCTGACCCGCGAAGTAGCGAGGGAACACTGTATCTAAAATACAGTAAATTTTCATTTCAAATGAAAAGCATTTCATTGAAATTTGAGGCCGCTACCTTCTTTAGCAACAGCTTCAGCCAAAGAAGTTTTAATATGATTAGCCAGGAGGGCCGTGGGAGCATTTGTGATGCCATCAACTACAACAATGGAAACTAGATGGCCAGCTGTCGCCACCGGATCAAGGGACATGGCAGCATTGGAGAAATGCTTGTCTCCTGTGCTTGTTGTAATTCTAAGCAAGAAACCTGGTGCCACTTCTAACGCCGCCAATCCTGCATCAGCTGAGAAAATGGTTAAATTGAAAGGTATTGAGATCATTTGTATACTAGCACTGATAACAGAGGCAAGACATTTCTGACCAGTACATATCTTTATGCACTGTTGCCGGGAGACCTACCTGCATTTGTGTTGATAAAATCTTTGAGGGAGCCATGACGAGGTTTAAATATAAGATCCCATTGACTCCATTCACTTAAATTCTCTAGCAGAGGACAAGACTGCAAACTGGCTAATGCCTGAACCATCGACAACTCCCCAAGGGGCCCAACTTCTTCACAACCACTTTTAGCACTGCTGATAATAGAAAAGAAAAATGAAATAAGACAATGTCATCTGTAAGAAGTTAGAGAAATGTAATTGCCACAAGCCTAATGTAGTGTAATTTAGCAAACAATACCAAGAGCTAACCATGAAATTCCATGGTTGGCAAACAAGGTAGACTCATAAAAGACATGGTTTGGTCCTCCTCCAGCTAGGTCTTTCTGGTGTTGGGTAAGTCTGGCCAGTGACTGTAGTGAGCCAAAGCCCAAGTCACGAATGTCCTGCACTCCATAATGAGACCTCAATGCCAACTCGATGAGGGAAAGCTGAGAAAATTCAGATGATTACAGTTTTACACTTCATGATCATTTATTGTGAAGTGTGCCCTCAGTTTAAAGAGTTGTGTTACAGTGGTGATAAAAACTTTGTCTTCCAAAACTAACAAATTAAGGACATTCTGTCTAAATGAATGGAAAGGATCTTTGTTGGTTTAGTTCTCTACTAATATCTTAGATGAGGACTCACATCATCTTGAACACCAGACAAACTTTGTCCACACTGTTTGATGAATTCAAACATTTCTTGTTTGGTGGGTCTGAAGAAACTCCTTGTGGCTTTCATGCCACAACTTCTCAATAGAAAAGTTGTACCAAATTCATCCTCCAACAGCTGTAGTCAATACCACAATGATATTTTTTAATGAACTGACTTATCCATGATTAACAATTGGCAGCTTGGCCTTTCAATACACACACACATTGTTTATCGTGCACTTGGTACCTGAATGTGTTTAGTCAAAAAACCCAAGAAGCTGCCTTGACCCAAGGAATGGAATTCTTTGACCTTGAAGTGCTTGGTCAACTTCTGCTCTACGTTGGCAATATCAGCCAAATGACTGGATGAGTTCATAGAGGAAAGGGTCTCTTTTAGGTACTGTTTCACTTTGGCTAAAAGGGAGATTCATAATAAAAACACTTGGTTGCAAATATACATTTTAAATGAATATTTCCCTGTTAATACCTTCACTGGTTTTTGACATGGTGGGTCTGTCTTCCACAGTGCCAACTTCTGCAGATGTTTGGGGTGTGTTGTTCTTGCTGACCAGGTTCTGAGGTTTATCTAGAGATCCACCACAGATTGCCATCTGAAATAGCGATGTTGCCAGCTTGTTTCCTGAGATGTCCATGAGGAAACGCTGAACAGCCTGCAATCAGCATTAAAATTACAACAAGAACTGAGACTAACGTGATAGTACATCCCTCCGATATGGCACTGATAATTAGCGCCAGCGTCACCAGAAATGCTATGTATTTATTTGACCAAGACCTTACTTAATGACACCAGTCCTGGTTCAATTGCTGCCAGCCAATCAATTGCAAAATTGCTTGTTTTGAATAGAAAGGACTGCTCGGTAGAAAAGGTGGAAAAACTAGCTTCCAATAGAAAAAAAATGTAGTTTACTGTACATGTGAAACGTGAGGAGCTTTGATGAAAGCCGGCTATATGGTGTCAAGACAACGTTAGGGAAAAAATGCAAACATTCTCTTCAAATTAATAATGAGCAGAACAAAGGTTAGAAATTTTGGCATAACCCGCAACAACCATGAAATACTCATCCCAGGTATAAACATTAAATACCACAAAAACACTTTTTAATGTCTTTTACCTACCTTTTGCATGTTTCCTTGAAACAACTTTTCAGCATTTTTATAGACTGCCAGCACCACCTGTGCTGCAGTCAAGGATGTGTATTTTTTCCTGAGGCCCAAGTCCTCTGAGAAAGCGGAATTTGTGCCTTGTGCTGCCTCTCGGATATTTTTCTTTATCTTTTTTAGATGTTCCCGGATCTCCTCTTCCAGTTCTTTCTGAATGGTTTCTTTGGCCTCATTCATTAGATCATGCTCATGACGATTCACTTTATTTAATGTCTAAAGGAGGCAGAGACAGATCTTTCACCAAGTGGGAATATTGTTTTTTGACTGTTTTTGAAGGACTATAAGTGAAAACTGCCTACTAAGAAAAAGTGACTACAAAACTGAAAAATCCTAAACTAAAACCTTACCCCTAGGGGCAGCCCAAGACTTGTTATTTTGATGCCCAGCTCATAGGGAGAATCACACTTATAGTGGTCGGATAGATGCTTCATAAACTCAGCCAGGTCTACTCTGGGCGCATTCGACTTTCTTCTGTAATCGCGAAGTTGCTAAAAACAAAAAATATTAACATTTGATTATTAGAATGATGATACCTTATTTATGCATATCTAGTATCTCACAAGAAGTCATTTCTGCCATTTTTTTAAAAAATAAAATCTTTTCATGGAACAAAACTGAATAAATTAAACTTTTATACGATGTAGTCACTGTAGAGCTTGGATAATAACAGAAATTGAGTCTATCTTCAAAATAATTCAAAACAGCAATCAATCTGGTACGATTGTGGGCAAAGGACCCAAAGCAGGCAAGAGTGACAACTCTGATATTGACGATAAATTAATTCGTGGCAACTTGACGAAGGCGACAGAGGTGTGGATCAGGCAGGTCGGTGAACGTGGCGGGAAAGTCTGGAGCCGTGAGGTACGTAAGAGAATCTGAGGCGAAGGTACAATAGGCGTGAGCGAAGACAAGGTCCTTGAGCAAAAACATGAAGGTGTCAGGCAACAAGATCAAGCAATAACATGATAAGGCCCTGACAGTAAACTGACCCAACTGATCCAGCAACTTGGTTGATCAAAATTGGGCCCGGAATGTCAACATTTTGTGTCGTCACCAGTATTTTCCTGCACCACCTTAACCCTCTTGGAGCTTTACAGGTCACCAATGGTTGATTTTGGAGACCTTGCACTCTCCCACCTTCTATTTGAGGATGCCCCAGCAATGCCCCATACAGTTTAGAAGTGGGGCTATGCTCAGAAATCCATCAGCTTTACCTTCAGCTTCTTTGGAAAAAGGGTGGTCTATTGGACTATTGCTCTACGGCCCAGCGAGGGAATCATCTTCTGCTTCAGTATGCCACAGTACATGTTGGCATTCATTGTTCTATCAATGAATTGTAATTTCCTGGTGCCAGCAGCACGCAGACAGCCCAGAGCATGACGCTCCCACCACCATGACTAACTGTGGGCAAGACACAGTTTGTACTTCGTACTCTTCACCTGGTTGCCACCACATGCTTGACACTATCTAAACCAAATAGATTTATTCTGGTTCCATTAGAATACAGGACTTGGCTCTAGTAACCTATATTCTTTGTCTGCTCGCATTCAGCAAACTTGCTGCAGGCTTCTTTGTGCATCATTTGTAAAATAAACTTTACCAAAGAATGACAGCCATGTAGACCAGCGGTCTCAAACCGGTCCTCAAAGGACTGCAGGGGGTGCATGTTTTGAGTCGACAGTGCCGCGGGTCAATTTCAGGGAGTTGGCAATTTTCTTACAGCCTAGTCTGTCTTTATGTAGATTGTAGAGTAATACATCTGTTTATTCAGATCCTCAAACAGTTCTTCGCTATGCGGTGCCATATTGAACTTCCATTGACCAGTTTGAAAGTTTCAATACCGAACTTGATACATCTGCTCCCCAATCACACCTGACACCTTGTTAAACTAACTCAGGTGTCACCAACTCTAGTCCTCAAGGGTGCCTATCCTGTCTGTTTTCCATGTCTCCCTCCTCTAACACACCTGACCCAAATCATTAGGATTGTTATCAGGCTTGCGGCCCGGCGCCTGAATGGTCAGTGTCGGTCGGCCTCAGAGTTCTAGGGTCCTAGGTTTGATCCCAAGTGGGTCCTCCTATGTAGAGTTTGCATGTTCTCCCTGGGCTAGAGTGGTATTTCTCCGGGTACTCTGGTTTCCTCCCACATTCCTAAAGCGTGCATGGCAGTCTGGCTGAAGACTCTAAATTGCTCCTAGGTATGGGTGTGAGCATGAATGGTTGTCCGTCACCTCGTGCCCTGCGATTGACTGGTGACCGATTCAGGGTCTGCCCCGTGTGGTGTCTGAAGTCAGCTGGTATAGCCTCGAGCACGCACCATGACCAGAAAACGAATGAATGAATTATTAGGCCCCTGGGCCACTTGCTGATGAGTTGATCATTTGAGTCAAATGTGGTATCGGCGAGAGATGGGTGCAATAAGTTCTCAATAAGGTCGGGGTGTGCAATAACAATGTGCAATACCTTAGATTGTACAATATTTTAGAATTTACTTTGCCAGGATGTGACTTTTTATATTTTTCCATTTCTTATTTATGTTTTTTCTTACTGGGAAAACGCACTTTGTGGACTAGCACCAACATTTTCGTTATACGTAGTTGTGTATGATGGCAATAAAGGCTTTTGATTTCATTTTGAGTCCAATGAAAACATCTTTGTGCACACATACAAAGTACACACTATTATCCCCACTAGAGTTGGAAATAATTCATGAGGTGAACCTTCTTGAATGTTTTTTTTTAGGTTTTTATTTTCCCATCAACCGTTATCATCCAAAATCATACACTCACCAAGGCAAGTTGGTTTCAGTGAAGTGTACTGAAAGTATATAAGATGACTATTTCTTAGGGCAAAGCTGTGTATAAAGTTGCTGATTGATACCTTTCAATGCTGCCGTGGGGTATATTAGTAGTGATAATTTTGGTGACAGTAATTGTGACATTACATTTTTTTTCCTGTTTTATTATTACATGGCAGTCTGCTAAGACTTTACTCTAGTAGTTTTCCTTAATACCACTCCTGGGCAATATTTTTATGTCGATATTATTGCATGTCTGCAAATGAATTTGAGATGATTTATTATAGAATGTAAATAAGTAGATAAGAAATTTGCAAAACAGAATGCATTCTAAATGTTACATACTGGGAGCTGCTGATTCTATGGATTAAACTAAGGGCCGCAGTTGGTGCGAGTTTTCATTCCAACCCATAAAGAAGACACATATTCACCAATCAGGTGTCCTACAAGTACAATAAATGGAATGTAGTCAGGTGCTTCTTGTTTTCTACAGAAATCTCATTGGCTAGAGTGTCTGTGCTGGATCGGTTGAAACAATAACATGCACCCACAGCGGCCCTCGAGGACCGGTTTGGACAGTGTAGATTAGATGATTTACTACTTTAGTCCCACCTTTAAAATGTCGACTGTTTCAATCTGGGGGATGTCATCATCCTTTGTGTTACTGTCAATCTTGAACATGCGATGGATGAGGGGCATCTTGCAAAGAGGCCCAAGGTTTAGTTCTTCATAGTGTTTCTTGTTCTTCAGACTAGCCAAAGACTGTCCCAGCTCATACAATGTACAAACAGCCGCCAGCGCTTCTGTCGACTAACGAATAAAGAAGAAAAAGTCAACAAAAAGGATGAAATTAGAGAATATTTTAATTTAATATGACTGGCCTCTTACCTGTATGTACATTGATATTTCCCTCATCAAGTATTGAAGGTCTGTAAGGGCCTGTATGGTATGAGCTGGCATTTGCCTTTCCAATTGTTTAGAAGTAAGCTGCAATAAGATGCATGTCCTGGAAACCACCTTTGAAAGGAGTAAAGAAGAATCTCAGGACAAATTCACAAACAATACAAAATGTGAGATGGCAATTCCTGTGACCCACTGTCTTTTTTTTCTAGTTCATAATTTTCTCTAGTCTGCAAACTAAAATACAAAGACACCAACAATAAATTGCTGATCTTGTTTTGAAAAAATATTTTTTTCACTCATTTATCTATCCATTTTTCCTTTTTTTGCTTAGGTACGGGGATATTGGATCAAATCCTAGCTAACTATGGGCAGAAGGTAAAACTGATGGCTACAACTAAAATTGTAGTCTTTGGATCCAACCCTCAATTTTTTGTTTGTTTGTTTACTAGTGACAGCTGACTATAGCACAATGTCAATTCCCTTGTTTTCGTGCAGTCCCCTTGGCAAATCTACAAGAATTTGCATTCTACTGTAATGCAATGTTAGCTTCAAACAAATTGATGAGAGTACAGTGTTCCCTCGCTTATCGCGGTTAATAGGGACCTGGACCACCCGCGATAGGTGCATTTCCAAGAAGTAGGGATTCCCCTTCCAAAATGCTTAATTTGAATTTTTTTACCCCCCTGTAAACAGTACACCATATAGAATACGGGTAAAGAGAGTGAGAATCATGTTATAACAAAAAAATTGTAAAATATGTTGTTTCAATGTAATATTTGTATTTTATTTTTTATTTTTTTCCGCGAAACTCTGAGTCCGCGATAGCTGAACCGCAAAGTAGCGAGGGAACACTGTATATATTCTCACTTTTTAACAAGAAAATACAGTTTAAAGTGTAATATTTCCAAAAGATTAGATTTCAAAAAGATTCTCCTAATTTTCACCTTTTCTTTGGTGACAAACTCTCCCCGTTTTGCAAGGTCTCGTATCACATCCTCCATCAGACTGTTGACTTTTTCTGGATACAAAGCTCTTTTCTCCCTGAATTGGCCTGCTTTATTATTCGCTACAGCGTCAAGGGCATGTATGTTATCTCTATGCACTTCTCTCACCTGAGCATCAAAAGATGCTCTAAAGACTGCATTACTTGTTTTGTTCATTTTGGCTGCAGCAACCTGTTTACCTGCTGAGGAAGGGACATATCAAATCGTTAATCAAACATGACATTATATTTATTTTAATACTACCACAACAAAGCGCTATAGTACCTAATGGATCAGGCAGATTCTTCAGGCAAGATGATTCCAAGTTTTTGTACATGGATGAGTAAAGCTGAGCTGGAAGCTTATCATCAAAGTGGTGAAAATAGCAAAGTTCAAGTAGCTCCATGAGTGGCTTAGTGAGATCATATTTTTCAACTACCTGAAATAAATTATTATTAAAATATACAGTGAAAAGAATGCAGTACAAAGCGGTATGGGCCTTATTTTTTTAATTAGCTAGTATTTGCTTTACCTGTGTAGAGTAAAAAAATGGGGCTCTTTTGACCACTGTGAAGAAATTTTACTTAAAATACCTGATCTCTGTATTCTCCCACTTAGAAAGCATGGAGGGGTCTGCAATTTTTATTTTAGGTGCATGTACACTGTGACAGAGCTTTTTGCACGGCAACGTGCTCATAACATAACATTAACAAATTTAAATGAACTTGGATTACGATGCAGACACTCAAAAATAAGTTTAATCTAACCTTACACTAAACTTAATTCTAATTTTGTTTTTAAATGTTTATACTTCTCTTCTTCCGGGTTGGCTCTTTTTGCCCCGCCTCCACCCTGACTTTCCATGCAACATATCGAGGGTTGCCTGCTTTTGTCTTCCCTTCAAAATATTCCCAAAATGATGCACACAAATGTCTTCGTGATAGGATAATGCACGACGACTCGCCAAAGATAAGTAGTTTATACACCATTCGCACTGACTGAAGGGGGAAAAAAAACACTGAAAAAAATGCAATGCTCCGCCCAGTGCTCGTAGAGAAATTACATGAGGGAGTTGCGACCAGAAAGACAGTGCCCATGATGTTCTTATGAGCAGCCTCTCGCGTCCGCTGTCTGCTCGTACACCAAAATTTATTAAGATAAATATTTTGCTCCAAATTTTACTCGTAACTCAAATTGCTCGTATGTCGAAGTAGCACTGTGATTATTTGAACACTTAAGAAAAACAATTTCAATATTCGCTACAGTAGCGTTTGTCTGAAATCACAGAGGTAAAACGTTTCCTGTGGTTTTTCACCAGGTTTGTACACACTGCATGAGAGATTTTGGATCCACTCCCATACAGAACTTCTCTAGTCAGGTTTCTGCGCTGTCACTGAGAAACATGGAGTTTTAGATCCATTTAAAAACAGGTGCATCTGATTTAAGATAGTACACGGAGTGGAGGTAGACCTTTAAAGGCAGACTAACAGATGTTTGAGGGTCAGGATTCAATCTCATGGACAGGTTATCCATTATGTATTTGCAGCTGTATCACACGAATAAATCGTTTTAAAAAATCATACTTTGTAGTTTCTGGATATTTCTTTTTAGATTATCTCCCTTAATGAGGGCGTGCACCTACGATGAAAATTTCAGACCCTTCCATGATTTTTAAGTGGGAGACTTGTAATATAGCAAGGTTTTCACATACCTATTGAACTGACTGTAAAAGGATACTATGTATAAAATGCAAATCATTAATTTCACATGGCTTCTGGTGTGATGCCTGTTCCTCATTCCCATTTGAATAAAAAAAATCTACAGCATAATGCTTTGCTTAAAAGAAGAAGCACTACTTATATTACATCATTGTTTTGACTGACCTCTGTAATTCTCTCGTAAAGATGCTTTTCGTCCAATTGATCAGCGAGTGTGGATCCAACGGAGAGAGTACTAACAGGAACTTGCTTAGGTGTCTCTGCTGTTGATTTTTTGGCTACATAAGCATCTTGAGGCTGGTGGACTTTGTGAATCACCCACTGCCCTGTCACTACCAGATCGTTATTTAACGTTGCTACCATAGCAGGAATAGAAGAGAAGCCTAACTTGTTCCACTTGAGCTCTTTGTTGTGTACCTCCTTGTAGACTGTAGGCAGATCCTTCATGGGAATCCCTTGTGGAAATTCTTTTAACATGGTCACTAGATTTTTCAATTTCTTCTTCCTTTTTCCCCCGTTTTTACTTACTAATTGACGAGCTGCATCTTGGGCACTACCTGGAGCACTTGTTACAGGTACAGTTTCAACTATCCTGTCATTGCATTTGTAGTCCTTGTGAAACAGCATTTTTCCTACTATAACCAAGTCTTTATCCAGAGAAGCTGGCAGAGCAGCATTGGATTCAAATCCCAACTCTATTTCAAGATCACGACTGTATGTCTTCTTATAATACATAACAAGTTCTTTCATATGGATCCCTGATGGGTGCTTCTTCACCATAGCCACGATATCTTGGAAAACAGTGGCCATCTTGATTAATTCTGTCCGTAGTAAAAAAAAAATCGAAATACCATTAACATCACAATATAGTGAAAACAAAAAATTAAACATTTAAAACAGAGCCACCTGATGGTGTTGTGGTTCACTCGCCTGACTTCTTTGCAGGTAAGATGGGATCGATTTCTGCTCGGTGGCAGTGTAATTTTTAGTGATATTGGCTGTTTTTCTCTATAGGTGGCTCACGACTGACAGGCGACCAGTCTAGGGTGTAGGCCGCTGAAAGTCAACTGGGATAAGATCCAGCACCCTGCGACCCTGAACAGAATAAGCAATGTTGAAAATGAGTGAATTAACTTTTTAAGACTAAAAAACTCTTGGTCCACCTCAATGTCCCTAATTTTTGTTTAAGGTAAAGATGGAGAACTAAATTGGAGAGAATGGAATAGTGTTCCCTCAGTTATCGGGGTTAATGGGGACTGGGACCACCCGCGATAAGTGAATTTCCGCGAAGTAGGGATTCTCCTTCAAAATTTTTTTGATTTTTTTTTTTAAATTACCCCCCTGTATACAGTACACCATATAGAATACGGGTACTGAGAGTGAAATTCATGTTATAACAAAAAAACTGTAAAATATGTTGTTTCAATGTAATATTAGTATTTTTTTCCCCAAATAAATCTGCGAAGCTCTGACTCCGCGGTAGCTGAACCGCAAAGTAGCGAGGGAACACTGTACATAAATACAGTAATCCCTCGAACATCGCGGCTTCACTACATCACAGATTTTTTTCTGGGGGATTTTTTTTTAATTGTTATTATTTTTTAATAAATTCATAAAAATGTGACAGTCCACGCTGAAACTCGCAAGCGGAAGCCACTGCCCTGTCATCCGCTTGCTACTGGGACTCAGCAATGAAGTAAAAAATATATATATATTTTTGAAAGTTTATAAAAATGTGAAAATCCACGCTGAAGCTCGCAAGCGGAAGCCCTACTTTGCATTTTTTTTAATATCGTGGCCATGTATGGTCTACATTGACCACGATATTCGAAAGATTACTGACTGTAAAACTTTAAACAATACTTAAATGTGTCATTAATTAATTAAAATGCCATCTTATCTAACGTAAAAACATATTTTGGATTGGATTTCCACTTGTGACAAATTACATTAAATTAAACTGGAGAAGAATTAAAAGTGTCATATGATTTTGATATCTATCATAATCTATCACATTGAAAGAGAAAAGGTTACCCATACCTAAGTAAAGATACATTTTTAGAATAATTCAACATAACTATTTAATGTGATTGTTTAATCTTGTGTTCCAAACCCAAAAACTTTAGTCACCAAGCAACAATACTAATATAGCAAATATTTTCTTTATGTAAGCTTAATATGACAAACCAAAACTATAGGATGAAAAAAAATCACCTTCAGTTAAGCAAATCAGTAAAGACAGTCTTACCGTTTCTCCTTGTGTGTCTGGATCTGCTTTAACTAGAGTATGAGCCAGAGAGCCTCTTGGACTTGCATATAAATCCTTCCCCCATGCTGTTGAGTTTCATTCTCTGGAGCTAGACAGAAACGAAACTTAAAGTAAGAAGCTTGCTCCCTCCCCAGTTACACTTGCTTATAAATCCTTCCCCCATGCTGTTGAGTTTCATTCTCTGGAGCTTGACAGAAACGGAACTAAAAGTGAGAAGCTTGCTCCCTCCCCAGTTACTGGGAAAACATGACTGAATTTAATTAATCAAATATAAAGAAATCAAAACTAAATGCTACTGTGATAAAATAGCTGATTATTTCAAAAACAATATATAGTGTATAATAAACAACAACAAAACCCAAGTATTGTTATTGTTTAATTTTCAAAAATGTAGAAATAACACAACTGTACTGTATGCATATTTAATTCCTGACAGCAGTTGATTTTTATAAAACTAGCTCACGTTTCAGTTCTTTCTTTTCTTCCTGTTTTGTTTTGTTTTTGCATTGAAGAACAGTGGTACCTCAAAATATGAGCTTAATGCGTTCCGGGACAAATGTGTGTAATGCTTGTATGTCGATATTCTCATAACTCAAACTAACGTTTCCTATTGAAATGAACTAAAAGTACATAAATGTGTTCCAACCCTCTGAAAAAACACCAAAAACAGGATATTAGACTGGAAAAAATATTTTATTTCTTCTAATTGAACATCTATTAACAAAGTAACACATAACTAGTGGTTTAATATTACTAAAATGTGTTTATTAGAACTAAAATTAGATGGATTTCACGAAGGGTAGAGAAAGAGGGACATAGATGGTGATGGGTGATGGTGGGAGGATGACTTTCTGCACCAGTGAATCATAATATAAGATAAACAAATTTAAATGAACTTGGATTACGATGCAAACACTCAAAAATAAATTTAATCTAGTAACCTTACACTAAACTTAATTCTATTTTTTTATTACATTTTTATACCTTTCTTCTCCCGGCTGTTTGCCGGGGAAAAAAAATGTCCCCGGACGTTTTGGTCGCCCGGACGTTTGGTCGCCCGGACGTTTGGTCGCCCGGATGTTTGGTCGCCCGGGTCGCCCGGACATTTGGTCCACCCTGACTTTCACTATCGTTTGCTTTTGTATTCCCTTCAAAATATTCCGAAAATGATGCACACAAATGTTCTCACAATATGATAACACGCGACCACTTGCCAACGAGAAGTAACATATACTCCTCGTACTAGCGATCGCTACGCCATTCGCATTGAGTAATGGAAAAAAAACAATGAAAAAAAATCTGTTATACACGAAAGAGATGCGGCAAAAAAGACCTAAAATCATAAACAGCCTCTCATGTCTTGGCCACCTGGCTTTCTTGTATCTCGAAATTTGTCTTGTTTCTAGAGATAATTATTTGCTCGAAATTTTACTCGTATCTCTAAATGCTCGAATGTCGGGATGCTCGTATGTCGAGGTACCACTGTATAGGTAAATTATTATTATGATTATTGTTGACATGTCAAATGTATTTTCCCAACTTAGATTAACCCAATATGCTTCATTGTCTAATGATTAGGTAAGGGGGCATAACTGTAGATGAGACAGCATATATGTATTTCATATGAAACTACATTAAAAGAGGAATGGAGAGCAAAACAAGGATGATGCTATTACAAAAGTGGCATGGACATGACTCACTGGTGAGTCATAGATTATGTGACCCAACTACTTCATGTGAAATGAAACAGAAAACGATTAACAGCAAAGAGAAGCAGAACTCAAATTTTAGAATATGTTGTTTTATTTTATTCTGTATTAATTGTTCCTTAGTTGGGCTTGAATACTATTTTGTCTTTCTGTGTGTGTGTGGGGGGGGGGGGGTATTAGTGTTTTGCATAATATTTGCGGAGATATTTCAAGGATGTGGCCAAAATTGCTGGTTGCATGTTCTCCCTGGCGTGGGTTTTCTCCGGGTACCTCCCACATTCCAAAAACATGCATGGTAGACTGATTGGACACTCTAAATTGCCCCTATGTATGTATGTGAGCGTGAATGGTTGATTGTCTCCTTGTGTCCTGCGATTGGATGGCCATTAATTTAGGGTGTCCCCTGCCTCTGGCCGGAAGTCAGCTGGGATCAGCTCCAGCACCCCCCGTGAACTTCAAGAGGGTTGAGTGGTTCAGAAAATGAGATGAGAAAAATAAGTCAATTTAAAGTGATTATTTATTGACAGGGGCACAATCCATTTTGATCCCAATAATAAACAATTTGATATCATTTCGAAAAAAATAGTTCCATAGAACTATATTTCATGGTTATGTGACGAAGAGGAGAAGCGAACCAACGAGGATGTTTTAGATACGCCGAACACATTGGCTCTTTGTTCATACGCACTATAGCTTTATGTAGACATCCACCGCAGGAAAAATGACTCCCGTAATATTGATAATGTGTTAGAACCTTACCCTGGCCAAATCGGCGACCATTTTCTGTGCAAACATCACTGCTGTTTATTTTGTTTACCATTTGTCAGGTTGGCTAATGCACTCTTGCTAGCACGAAATGGTGCGTTCATGTCCAGCACAAAAAGTGGAAAATATCAATACCAAGATGTTGCATTTTTTTTAATTACATTTCCTGAACCGCATCATCCTCATTAGGGTCGCGGGCAGGTGCTGGAGAATACAAACTTCACACAGGTGAACCGATCGCTTCTTATCATATTTTGTATATCTGTGACTCTTTGCCTCGTTTCAGGTTTGCGTATTTTTATTTTCTCTTAAAACACACTCAAATTCATTAGGGTCTATTAAAAACAAAAAATAAATTATATTTCCAATATAATTTGGCAGGTTGGATTTTTAAAAATGTTTTTCCGATTTAAGGTGTTGCTCTTTGATGCTCAGTTTAAAATGTTGGCTCTTTGTGTCTTAACTTCCTTGTTCGTCACTCCTGCAATACGTAGGTCATAAAGTCAGTATCAGTCGAGTCTGTCAACAATGTAGCGATATTTATGTCCACCAGATGTCAGCATTTAACAACGTAGTGTCAATGCAATGTGTCACTGTTTCTGACCAAATTAATCCCAAACAAGTTTGCCTATTTGTTTTAATTTTTTGGTATATAATCAATGTTCTTGCAATCATATTTCATTAATACTTTGATTTTAGGCATTTTATCACCTTTTAAGACCTACTCTGGTTGTCAGCAACCCACTGATATGCCACACATATTTTTTTCCTGTCCAATAAGGCTCTTTCAGCATTATGGGTTGCCAACCCCTGATTTATATTCTGATCAATCCTTATGCGTTTTTGACAGGTGAAAGCCAAGTTGTTCTGGTATAACAAGGCAATAGTTTCCTTCTGGTTAAAATAGGAGACACTGCTCTTAATTACTATTAAAACAAATATGACCAAACAACAATGGGGGAACATTTTAAATATCCGTTTCAGGTTCCAAAATATTCTTCCATAACTGATAAATTACACATTTCTAGAAAAGCCTGAATATCACACCTGCATTGATTGAGAGGAAGAATTCTTTACAACCCATGCAAATCTGTAATTAACATCTTTCATATTCGCATAAACAGCATCAAAATACTAATCCTCTTCTGCTACTGTCAGTTGGTTTTCCAAGCTCCAACTATTCCTGCAACAAAAGTTAACCCATTTGGTGAAAATAAGCACTTTTTAAAGGTACCATATTTCTCCCTATTAAAAGTCATGAATATAGAGGTGAAAATTGTGAATCGGGTGAAGTTTATATGAAAGAAATTGTCAAATTCAACAATTTTATGGCAATTTTAAAGATCCATGCATGTCTGTAAAATGTGAGCAGAAAACACATGCAGGCCTGGGGAGAACATGCAAACTCCACACAGGTCGACCAGCCTGGATTTGAACCCAAGAACGTGAGATGTGAGGCCAACATGCTAACCGCCCATTTGCTGGGCCAATTCCACAAATAATTAAAAAAAAATAGGACCTAAACCATATTTTCTCTAAAATCTATAGACAAAAAAGGCCTTGCCGGGATGATACTGACTTCATTTTACTTCCACAAAGGGCTGCAGTGGGTGCAGGTTTTCATTCCAACCCATGAGAGGAAACCTTTCCAGAAATCTGGTATGTTAGATCTTCAATCAGTGGATTGCAGTGAGATGCTTCTTGTTACAGCAGATATCTGATTTGTTAAAGTGTCTCTGTTGGATCGGTTGGGGCAAAAACCACAACTATAAGGCGCACCGCATTATAAGGCGCACCCTCAATGAATGACATTTTTCCATATATAAGGCGACTGTATTATAAGGCGCACTGTCTATTATGGAGAAAATTTAAGACTTTTAAGTGCGCCTTATAGTCGTGAAAATACGGTAATTGCTATTGACTTCCAGGTATGAAGCACTCACTACACAGTCACCTCTAGAGCCAGCCATTGTTGATGGTTTGGATTTTTTTTATATAAAATCTTGCAGTGGGGGAGGAGCTATATGATGGAAGATTTTGTAAAGTAAAATGGCATCTGCATATTTAACAGTATTGTTTCCGTTCAGGTGTTTGTGTTTTTTGAATATCCAACAGTGGTGGTTTTTCGTTTTTGTTTTTCCTTTTTTTCCATATATAAGGCGCATTATAGGTGGATTATAAGGTGCACTGTCTATTTTGGAGAAAATTTAAGACTTCTAAGTGCGCATTATAGTTGTGAAAATACAGTACATCAAATTTTAACTGGGTAGGTTATTTGATCACTTCTTTTGCCATAAATGGCAGTCAATGAGTTAAACAGTGAATGCATTTTAAAACCTGATCTTTTATACCTGTTTCTCATTCTCTGTTGAACAAATAAGAGTTGGAATGATTTCTTGTTGGCCCTTGAAATCTTTGATTTTTCTGATTGCAGTGCTCGGAGAAAAAGGTTTGCACAGGCTTTAGTCTAATTCTTTGATGTTCGCCGTCTTTCACAACCATCTTGACTTTTTAGTGAGTGGCTCACTCTGACACAGGCTAGTGACGTAAATGTTGACTTCTTTCATCCACCAGATGTCTCTAATTTTGCTCCCAAAGATTGTAGGAAAGGATCAAAAGTCTTATGAAACTCTACCAGCATGTAGCTTTGCCAATTGTCATAATAATTGGCAGCACTATAGAGGTAGATTTGTGTCTTTATTATTCAATCCAAAATTGTTGCTTTAATCCAAATATTTATTTTCAATCAAACAAACAAAACTTCTCTCGGAGTGGAGAGTTGCTTGAATGCAGTTGAGAACCGTCAAGCACTGGGATGGCCTTGTTCTACCAGGAAATTCCTATGTGTGCTGCGACAGATTGCATATAATAAATCAGATAGAGCAAGGGTGTCAAACTCGGTTGGATCAGTAGCCGCATTAACGTCAACTCGATTTCATGTAGGCCGGACCATTTTAGATGTAATACTGGCCACCGATTCAGATTTGACCCACGTCTCTGGCCTGGAGTCAGCTGAGATAGGCTACAGCACCCCCCCCCCCCCCCCCACGCTACTCCAATGAGGATAAAGCGGTTCAGCCATTGAAAAAAAATTGGATTAAAATGTGCAATTATTGATTTAAAAAGGGGAAAATCAGGAAATATAATATATACAGTGTTCCCTCGGTTATCGCGGTTAGTGAGGACCCGGACCACCCGCGATAAGTGAATTTCCGCGAAGTAGGGATTCCCCTTCAAAAATGCTTAATTTGAATTTAATTCCAAATTTTTTTTTTTTTTTTTATATATATTTTTAAAAAAATATATTTTTTTAAAAAAAAATCCCCCCCCCTGTATACAGTACACCATATTGAATATGGGTAGAGAGAGTGAAATTCATGTTATAATAAAAAAAAAAAAATGTTGTTTCAATGTAATATTTGTATTTTTTTTTTCAAAAAAAAATCCGCGAAGCTCTGAGTCCGCGATACCTGAACCGCGAAGTAGCAAGGGAACACTGTGTATGAGATAATAATTAAATTATATAATAACTATACAAATATAAATAATTGATAAATAACACATAAATAAATATGTATCTATGTATTTTCATATTTATATATTACCTATTTACAGTGAAAAAATAATTTCTATTATGCTTGGGACTTGTTTTTTTTTTTTTTTTTTGCCCATCATTCGTGTCGTTGGTGCATCGACCCCACCCCCACAAAATGTTATCTCTGGTTGTCGCGCTTCCCATTAGCCGGACCGCGAGAATAAAAGAAAGAGCTTTACCAGTCCGCGGTGAGAAAAACATTGGGGACCACTCTCGTAGAGGACAGACTGGATGGAGGTTCTCTGGAGGTTTTGGCACAAATGTCCTGGATTGGAGGATTTGATGCAGTAATATCCCTAAAAAAAATGTTTCCAGCCACACATTCATAGTGGTGATTTATTTTTTAAAAAAGTGTTTTATTCACAGAGGCACAGGTAGTAAAAAACAGAGCAAAAATATTTACTATCATGTCGAGTCAACTGATTTTTAAAAGTTGTAATAATTTTAAGTGCATTTTGTTTTCAGAATGAACCATTGTAATAATCAATGTGGACCCAATGACGAGCTCAACATCAAGTTTTATCTGTATTACCATCAATCTTAAGATGGGAACACCTGCTGATAATCAGGCAGATTTTGAGCACCTAGACCCTCAAGTTCCATTTAAAGTTGACACAAACACAATTCTTTGATGTCGCTAAAAGGTTACCCTTAGCATTTGCTTATGCTCTGTCAGCATTCCGTCTGTATCGCCTTGGCCATCCAATCAGATCTGACCACCAATAACCTCAGTCTATCACCTGATGACTGCATCAAATCCTTGCCACTAATGAGGAAAAAGTTTTGAGAGATAGAGAAAATAGTATTTAGAATCATTTGAAAGAATGTTCTTCTCTTTTTCTTAATACAGTGGTGCCTCAACATACGAGCAATTTGAGATACGAGTAACATTTCGGGCAAATATTTATCTTGAGACACGAGACAAATTTTGATATGGAAGTATACAGTGGACGCGAGAGGCTGCTCATAAGAACATAAGGCGTACTGTCTCTCTTTCCGGAACTCCCTCGTGTTACGTCTCTACGAGCACTGGGCGGAGCGTAGCATTTTTTTCAGTGTTTTTTTCTCGTCAGACTTTACAAATGGCGGATCGATTGGTAATACGAGGAGTAAACACTACTCGTTGGCAAGTGGTTGTGCGTTATCCTATTGTGAGGACATTTGTGTGCATCAGTTAGGGAATATTTTGAAGGGAAGAAAAAAGCAAACAACCCTCAATAGGCTGCATCTGAAAGTCAGGGTGAAGGCGGGCCAAATAGAGCCAATGCGAGAGAGGAAAGGTATAAAAATTTCAAACAAAATTTGAATTAAGTTTAGTGTAGAGTTACATTAAATGTATTTTTGAGTGTCTGCATCGTAATCCATGTTCCTTTAAATTAGTTTATGTTATTTTACGATCGCGTTGCCTCTTTTTCTGTCCGTCTCTCTCCCCTCCGCGAAATCCGTCTAATTTTAGTACGATTAAACACAATTTAGTACGATTAAACCACTAGATATTTGTCACTTTGCTAGTAGACGGCGAATTAGAACGAATAAAAATGTTTTCCCAATCCAATATCCTGTTTTGGGTGTTTTTTTTTCAGAGGGTTGGAACGAATTAATTAGTTTTTAGTTCCTTTCTATGGGAAACGTTCATTTGAGTTATGGATTAATTGACATAAGAGCTCAGTCTCGGAACGCATTAAGCTCGTATCTCGAGGCACCACTGTGTATAGATTTTTGACTGTTTACTTTAGGCAGTTGGAGCCAACCAAACTGACTCCATTGACAGCAAGTAATCGATCTCCTGGTTGCAGCTTTTCACAGCGGGCGGCAGGGGTGTCAGGAACCACTGCCCTTATGAAGATACCTTTCACCTTCAATTGCATATCCTGGAAAAAAGTCAAAAAGTTTATATTCATATGTTTTATTTCCATCGGGTCCTTATTTATAGACTACAAAGAACTAACCCTTGTGTCCACTAGTGCAAGACCAACACCGCTTCTGTCCCGCTCAAGCTCCAAGCTGAATATCTCGTCATTGTTGTCATCAAAATGATTGCAAATGTCTTCGGCTTCCTCTTCTTCCTCCTCTATGAGTTCAAAAATCCTTTTCACACTTGTGTAATCCCGATTGAAATGGTCATCTTTCAGTGCACTTTGGCATTCAAACATTAAACTACCTGATGAGAAAGTAATACAAGATTAATCTGAAAGAATATCATGGAACAACAATGAAGAGTTATGTTCTGCAGTACCTTCACTGTGTGCATCAACATCAGAGACGGAAGGTACATCTTGGTCTTCATTGGACAAATTAACGTGATCTAGGATAAGAGGGCTTTTGGGTGGGGTGAGAAGACAGCAGCGGTCTGGTGCTGACCTGATGTCAGCGTTTTTCATCTCTCCTGTCTGCAGCTCTATATTCTGAGACTTCTGAGACAAGAAGTGGGCACCACAGGAGTTTAAGTAATCCAGGGATCCATGTATGGAGAAGGGGAGGGATGGCGAGGGAGTTGATGGGGGCGAGTCAGGCCATGATTGCAAAGCCTGGACAGTTGCCTCAGATAATAACAGATGTTCTGGCATTTCCATTGTTTCCTGACTGCATTTGGCCTCCATGACCCCCTGAAATAGAAGTTGTAATGAAACCAAGGGAGTTCACCAACAATCAAATATAGTGGTGGCAAAGTGATGTCCAGGGGAAACCGGTCCACATAAGTCGCTGTGGGTGCAGGTTTTTGTTCCAACCGATGTAGCACAGGCAGTTTAACCAATGAAGTTTTTCCATGAAAAAAAAAAAAAACTTGACTGCAATCCACTGATTGCACTTGTAGAACACATGATTGGTGAAAAGATGTCCTCTTGATGGGTTGGAATGAAAACCTGCTCCCATTGTTCCCTTTTGTGGAATAATTTGTACACCCCTGGTTCAGACTGCTTTGCTACTTCAGGACATAGATGAATTATTGTGGCTGATTGATGAAATCAGGAATTTAGTTTGTTTACCGGAATATTCTGAAGTACCGTATTTACTCAAGTATAACGCGCAAAATTTGTACCAAAAAAACTCGCTTTTATGACCAAATTCGGAAAAACTGCCCTACGCCGGGGAAAAAGTCCCCTTCGTCTTTGTCCGCCAGATGGGGCGCAAGAGCCCATTTTACCAGGGCCCATAGAAGGTACCGTATTTTCCCGTCTATAAGGCGCACTTAAAAGTTTTAATTTTTCTCCTAAATAGACAGTGCGCCTTATAATCCAGTGCGCCTTATATATGGAAAAAACAGAAAACCAAAAACCACCACTGTCGGATATTAAAAAAACACAAACGCCTGAACTGAAACAATACTGTCAAATATGCAGATGCCATCTTAGTTTACAAAATCTTCCATCATATAGCTCCTCCCCCACTGCAAGATTTTATACAAAAAAATCCAAAACATCAACAATGGCTGGCTCTAGAGGTGACTGTGCAGTGAGTGCTTCATACCTGGAATTCAATAGCAATTACCGTATTTTGACGACTATAAGGCGCACTTAAGTCTTACATTTTCTCCAAAATAGACAGTGCGCCTTATAATATACAGTGCACCTTATGATACAGTGCGCCTTATATATGGAAAAATGTCATTCATTGAGGGTGCGCCTTATAATGCGGTGCGCCTTATAGTCGTGAAAATACGGTAAATGTATATCCCCCTTCTCAGATGATATAATCTACCTTCTTTTACAAAAGCCAGCCCTCTCAAAATAGCCTTTGGCTAGTTTATAGGAATAGGTCAGATTAAAAAAAAACTCAAGTCTGCCCAGGGAGCGGTATCCTCACTCAAGAATATTGGAATAAACTGCTCGGTGAATCTGATGATGATGATGATGAATCAGACTTTGATTTTTTTTAAAAATATTATGATGATGAATTAGACTTAAAATTGGAAATTATATTTGAAAGTACTTCTGGTAGTTTGTTTTACCAGGTTTCTGTACCATATGTTATGAATAAATGTGTTCAGCGTTTGCCAGTTACCAGAAAAAGTGACAAAAAAAATTATACAATTTTTTAGTCACAACTTATGGCTGCGCATTATACAGGGCTGTGTGTTATACTCGAATAAATATGGTAGATTGTTTGATGTTAGATATAATTATGTACACAAGAACACAATTACGTCAGCAATTCCATTTCTGAATGGTTGTGAATAAACAAAATGAAGGCTTTGGAGTGGCTGAGTCAAACTCCACACACAAAAGATAAGAAAAATGAAACTAAATCTCAGAACTGTGCTGCAAAAGACTCCCAGTAACGGACTAGCACACCATTCTTCCCACCATTTGACAGTATACATAAACTGTTTCCCAGTTACCTGGTGCTGGCCAGTAGCGGTGAACTCATGAGACTGTAAATTAGAGAGGTTGAAAATGAAAACTTGGAGCTTGTTTAGGTCTTCCACTAGGCTAAAATCAGTTACTGTGCTTCCCCCAATGAATTGGTAATCTTCATCTGGTAGCACAAGAGTATGGTGGGTATCAAAACTCTGCAGAATATCCTCTAAAATAGAAGAGGCATATAGAATATAATGGTACAAAGATCTTTATCAGTGACAGATATACTTGTGTGTTCAACTCTCACCAGTTCTTTGCGCTTCTGTTTGATCTCTGGCACACAGATTCCATTTGTGTCTGGCGGAACATGTTGGAATGTAGTAAATATGAAGCAAGTGGTTCAGCTGCGCCGCATTTAAGGAAGGGAAGTCGGATCGTAATGATGCCCAAGGTGTCTATACATGCACAAACACACAATATTGGGTTAATGAAAATTCTGTATTGGTTCACTCTCCATTGATTACTGCAAATGTTCACTACAGTGTTGCCTCGCTACTTCGCGGTTCAGCTATCGCGGACTCAGAGCTTCGCAGATTTTTTTTGAAAAAAAAAATACAAATATTACATGGAAACAATATATTTTACAGTTTGTTTTTGTTATAGCATGAATTTCACTCTCTCTCTCTCTACCCGTATTCTATATGTGGTACTGTATACAGGGGGTAAAAAAAATAATAATTAATTTTTTTTTTTTTAAATATACAGTGTTCCCTCGCTACTTCGCGCTTCAGCTATCGCGGACTCAGAGCTTTGCGGATTTTTTTCAGGGAAAAATAATAATAAAAAATGTAAAGATTTTAAGTTAAAATTATAAATTACATCATTTTACAAGAGTTGGAAACAAAATATTCAATAGGAATTAGTAATTGCATCAAAGAAATGGTTAATAACACGGTGAGAGTTCAGGAATCGCATTGATGACATCATGGCTGTTTACAGGCGCAACTTCACTGCCCAAAAAAACAATGTTCACAACTCCCAATATCGATGTTTCTTATGAGCAAAAAAACTGCAGAAGATTCTCCATCCGGACTACTATGATGTTTTTGCTTGGTGATGCTTTTGTGCACGTGTTATACGTTTCTTTAAGCATTTTTGAAGGGGCACGCCTACTTCGCGGAAATGCAGTTATTGCGGGGGTTTACGGTCCTCATGAACCGCGATAACCGAGGGAACACTGTACTTGTGTTGTTTTACGAATACTTACCCACGAAACATTAGACAGGCACAATAAACAGGATTATGCAAGTGAGTCAAATCAATGACAGAAAATAATGGAAAATGTTTGCTTCCATAAATGAGATTCTTGTGAGTACATTTTCTTTTTTACCTGAAATAAATTTTTCTTAGGCGTAGTAAGCAGATTGATTGCAGATGAGAGGGCACGCGTGCTTTCAAATGCCAATTTTCCCATTCCAGTTGTCTGGGACCAGTTTAGGAACAAGTCAAAATTGGTCCGTATGTGCATGCCTTTCGACTGCTGAAAAAATTCTGGCTCTGCGCCTACAAACACATCAAGAAAAACTCTTCTTTGAAATTGATCATGACATAGATAAGGTGATTTACTGAGTTACATTTTTATTACCGACTCTCTGTAATATTAAATAGCCCATCTGTCTTTGATTGAAATGTGAAAGAAATGCATATGATGTACCACAAATGAGAAATTCTAACTCGAATAAAGGTCTAGTGATATTCCATGCTTTTCATTGTCAACAATGAATGCTGTAAGTGACAAATGCTATTTACCTCACTCCCATTTTGTTCAATTGGGTTGTACATCTATCGATGCCATTGGAAGTGAAAGTCATTGGAAAATATCAACAACCATATACAGTGTTCCCTCCCTACTCCGCAGTTCAGCTACCGCGGACTCAGAGCTTCGCGGATTTATTTTGGAAAAAAAATACAAATATTACATTGAAACAACATATTTTACAGTTTTTTTTGTTATAACATGAATTTCACTCTCTCTACCCGTATTCTATATGGTGTAATGTATACAGGGGGTAATTTAAAAAAATAAAAAAATAAAACAAATAATAATAATAAACTTTTTTTTGGAATTAAATTCAAATTAAGCATTTTTGAAGGGGAATCCCTACTTTGCGGAAATTCACTTATCACGGGTGGTCAAGTCCCCATTAACCGCGATAACCGAGGGAACACTGTATACTTTATAATGCTCGTGGTTGATTTCGAGAGGCGAAAAATACAATGATACCTCTACTTACAAATGCTTCTACATACAATTTTCAGGATACAAAAACCTTTGATACGAAATCCCCCAAAACGTCAATACATTTCCTGTACCCGTTATTATATTACGAAATCTTTGCAGTACATTGTCTGTGATATTGGAGGTATTACTGTACTCGCCTGACTAAACATGTCGGGTAACAAAAGACTTTAAAAAACACCATTGTCTGGTTTAAAGGAATCTGTCGAAAACCATAGGCTTTGTTCTTGTTTTTTTTAAGCATGAGGATGGTTGGACTTGTTGATTAAGAATGGTTCGTCTGTTTCGCCATTTTCCTAATAGCGAGCGGAAGACAGGGGTGTGGCTTCCACGTGTGAGTTTCAGCTTGGATTTTTACATTTTCATGAATGTTTTTTTCCCCAGAAAAAATCTACGATGTAGTGAACCCGCGAAGTGGATCACAGTAGTGTTTTCCCCACAAGGCTTGGACCCTCACCTTGCCCTGTTTCAACCAAAACTCTATCCTGTTTCTCTGTTTTTTTTATTCTATTTGGTATTAGGTGTACCTCTTCATCACATACTCTGAGGAAGAAATCATGTCATCAGCGGTGATAACATTCATCTCTCAATTAAGTGGAACCATCAATATTCAACAGAACATTTTAGTGTTTTGCAGATTTAAGGAAAAAAATCCATGTGTATCCTGTTGAGTGAATTTTGAGAAAGTTGTAATAAAATACCATGTGTTATTATTTCCTATTTCAAAATTACCTGCACATTATCAACTGTCATAACGATATATGCACACTAGCCGCGTGTTTTTACACATGTTTCCATTCAGCAGTCCACAGAAATTTAGAGTGGTTAGTCAGCATTTTGGAGCGCATATCCACAGAGAAGTTGGAAATTGTGAATGTGAGCAAGAGGCATTGGCAGAGTTCTCATAGACTTAAAGCAGAGGGCTCAGTTATGATTCAGGATCAAACATATCTTAACTTTGTGTTGAGTCAAAAGGGAAGACTTTTACAAGATAAGTCAAAGTTTATATTGGCATGACTATTTGGATGCTTTCCATTAATCCAGGATGTCCACACTGAGGCCAAGTGGACCACCTTCGGGTTGCTACACAGTTTTTGTTGGCCGGCAGAAAATGATGAAAATACAGTGGTACCTCTACTCATGAAATGTATTCGTTCCAACAAGTACAATCATATGTTATATTGAACTAGCCCAATTAGTTGCACAGTCTTCAATACTAGACCCTAAACTAGGGGTGTCAAACATACGGTCCGCGGGCCGGATCCAACCCGTCTGGTGGTTTGGTACGGCCCGCGGAAGAAAGCTGTATTGTATAAAAAAAATATGAATTTTCTTTAACATTTGTAGTTCTTGTATTATCCGCTAGGGGCGCAGTGTTTTAGTACGTGCAGACAACATGAAAGCAACACTGCGGCAGAACTAGGACCACCTTGTAAAAGGTTGTTCATAATATATCGTTTATAATGTAAAAGGAAAATCCTGTTAATAAACATTTTGAGAATTTACTCATTCTTTGCACTAATTGTTAGTATTAGTGACTAATACAAAGGAAAAAAGTGGGCTTATTGTTAGTTCTATGTAATTTTGCAATGAGTTTACTGGTCCGGCCCGCTTGAACTCAAATTAAGCTGTATTCGGCCCGCAGACCAAAGGGAATTTGACACCCCTGCCCTAAACCTTTTAAAAAATGAAAATATGCAACGTGTTGATGAAATGACGTATTTGGGCAAAAAAAGTTCATATGTTAAACATGAATAAGAAATACTAAGATATTTGCCAATGAAGTGGAATCGCTAGTGGCCGGTGAGTACACACTCACTTAAAAACACAACAACTTAAAGTTATGTTACGCACGGTCAGAAAAAATAAAAAACAGCTCAACGACAAACAAGGGTCAATGGCACATGAATTCACTGCTAGCCGGAGTTAATCAGCTATTGTCCCGGAGAAGATTATAAAGTGAAGGAAAAGGGGCTTTTGGTCAGACTGTCTTATTAAAACTCTACCCATGGCTGCTACCAAAGCAGCAGTGGTAAAGGTATACCAAAATGATCATGACAGAATGTTGAGATTTCTGAAATGCAACCAACAACTGTTTTAAAATAATTTCCTACTGAATCTTAGACAACCAGATTTGTTTACTTCTCTTTTTTGGTTACTTTTCATTCAAGTTTATACGTTGTGGTTGACGTCACATTAGTAACAATGGTAACTTCTTCAAGCAGTTCTCTTACTTTTTTTAGCATTTAGGATGCTATGAAAGCCCAATCTCAGCCCATTTAAGACAGTAAATATATTCATCCATTAATTTTTTTAACCACTTATCCTCACAAGGGTCGTGGGGAGTGTTTGAGGCTATCCCAGCTGGGACACCATGAATTGGTGGCCGGCCAAAAGCATGGCACGAGGAGACGTACGACCATTCACGCTGACACTCATATTTAAGGGCAATTTAGAATGTTCAACCAGCCTACTATACTTGTTTTTGGAGTGTGGCAGGAAACCGGAGTAACCGGAGAAAACCCATGCAAGCCCGAGGAGAGCATGCAAACTCCACAGAGGGGGACTGACCTGCAATCGAACCTAGGACTCCAGAACTGTGAGGCCGGCACGCTAACCACTCATCTGCCGGGATGCCCAAAAGTAATTATGAGATAAATTTAAGGTTTTTCACGTGATAGATAGCCTGCCCACATTAAATCTGTGGTTGACCGACCACTATTTCTGCATGATTACAATATAAGCGTTGTCTCATGTGATTGAGAAAAATTGAGAGGTTTTATTTTGTGATGATTTTTCCCCTCATCGTGTATGAATGCCAAGGGATTTTTGATCTGTTTGTCTTCTGGGCCAAAATTGGTCAAACCTTCCATTGAAAAAATAAACCTGATTTCTGGTACAAATGTCAAATTAACGACATAATGGGCAATCTAGACAAAAGTATTTATTGAAAATAATGCCCGGTGGATGAGTGGTTAGTGCGCCCGCCTCACAGCTCTGAGGTCCTGGGTTCAAATCCAGGTCATGTCCGCTTGTGTGGAGTTTGCATATTCTCCCCGGGCTTGCGTAGATTTTCTCCTGGTACTCCGGTCTCCCCCCACATTACAAAAGACATGGTAGGCTGATTGGACACTGTAAATTGCCTCTAGGTATGGGTGTGAGTGTGCATGGTTCTCCGTTTCCTCGTGCCCTACGATTGGCTGTCCATCGATTCAGGGTGTCCCCCACCTCTGGCCCAGATACAGCTGGGATTGGTTCCAGCACCCCTCACGACCCGAATGAGGATAAAGCGGTTCAGAAAATGAGATGAGAGATGAGATGATAATAATGCATTGCTTTGTTGCATAACCAACAATGTGATTGCACATCTGTGTGAGGATGCTTCAGTACCTCTCTCCATGAGTAAATTGAAGAGTGATGCATTGATGAAGTAGAATAGGAAGGCATTGAGCTGTGTGGAAATCTCAGGGTGGAGCTGACAGTCTAACAGTAGCTTCTGTGTCTGGGATAGGATCTCCAAAACCTGCTTGACTCCATCAGGGGCTGTCAACTCTTTGCTATGCTTTAGCAGAATACTCTCATCAGTTGGAGAGTGACCTTCAAGACCTTCCTTGAGTGGGTTGCAGTCCAGAAACCCCGGAAGGCTAGGATACAGAACCTGAAAGAACATCATAGGTTTAGTTAACTGCATTCATATTAAGGTGACCCATTCTGCTAAAGTTCAAATTTTATGCTGTGATTGTTGGCCCTGTGAGGGAGATGAAAGACCACGTTATGTTCCTTTCACTTAACATGCCCCTCTTCTTTTCACAATGCAACATTATTGATGGGAGATTAAAAAGACAAAACTGGTAGAATCCTCAAAAATGAGGGCACTTTTCTTCTTCTCTCACTAAAAGGTTCTTTCTACTCCACAGAATAAGCATGGACAATGACCACTCTGTTTAAGCTAATTGTACACAGACATCCCCTTTTCTTAGATTTTACGCCCACCAAGGCCAGCACCGGTACTAGGTCCACATTCCAAAAAAGTTGAATATGGCTCATGTGGGCTTGGCATGGTCTAGTAACAAGACTGCTGAGTGAAGAGTTCTGAAGGAATCCGCCCTAAGCAGATCATTTTACTTTCACTGTGAAGCCTTTGGTAGGCGGGGGGAAAGCTGAACACAAACAGCAGACAGAAACACACCACAGCGCCAATCCCACATGAGACAATGGAAATGGGGGATTTTTTTTTCTTTTTCTGGTTGGAAACTGGCATACAGTGGAGGCAAGTAATGAGAATAAAACCAACCTTTATGCTTGATATACCAAATTCATCCAAAGACTTGTATTTTCTAACTGTCTAAATTGTGTATTCATCATAAATGGCAAATAAACAGTCTGCCCAAAAGTCTGGAGAAGTGCATATATCTATCAACACTTTATTTGAAATAGTTTGTCATTAATGGTGCCTCTTGTTTTCCACACTGCAGCAATATTCGCCACAACTAACTGAGTCCTTATGAAGCATGTGTATACAGTACGTATAAACACTGTTTCGTTATTGAAAAAAAATGCAACTAAATTAAATATGGACACAAAATGTTCCTTATTCCTATGTTTTCCCTGGAATGGTCGTGTCCTTGTTGAAAATTGGTCAGATTGGCTAGACAACCAATAGAGAAATTTTGACATGAAACTTAATCACTAAGGTTGAATTGAGTAGTCTTAGTAGGCTTGACTTTGGAGACCTCATAGCATTCCTCGCTAATTCTGCTCTTTCATTCAAGGAAAGAGGAGGTTCCTGCGGTGAGATGACAAGCATGATGGATGACATGACCGATGGCACAACCAGTGTAATGTGTGTGTAACTGGCAACTGGGTCTACCAAAACCCTTTGATATTCTACTCTTCTTTCGTCCAGACACAAAAAGCAAATAAAAATACATTTCAGATCACCAGCAGCACACTGACCTGAACCTACCAAATGACCAGGCTGAGGCTTTATATTTTATGTCTGACATATCTATAAAAGCTTTAAAACAAAACCATTGACTAATCCTTGCATAATATTTCAAAAAGCTATACTCATTTTAATACTTTGAAAGCATTTCTGGTAAAGAAAAATCTGAGCATTCTGAGGCATGGACTCGCACTCAAATAAATTAAGAAAATATTACATTTTCGGTTAAAATAATGTCAGTTGTAAGTGCCAGGATTTTACATGATTTAAACAAATAAAATAAAGGGTAAAAAAATGAAAAATAAGTCAAATCTTTTTGTTTTTAACAAAAATTGCCATCTTGTCAGTTGAGCATGCTATGGGGTAACCTCAGTCTCAATCTGCAGAAGGTCCCCACCTTATGGACTTCCTGTGTGTGGCTCCAGTTTCTTACCTAGGTCTACAATGTCTTCTGTGTCTTGTGTCTGTCTTGCTACTGCCACCAAGAAATTTCCCGAATATGGGATGAAATACAGTTCTAATCTAATCTAATCTACTAGCTGCTAGCGCTGTGTGTAGGTTAAGAACAATTTTAATTGAGAAATTACAGGAGAAACTCTGTGTTTTGGCTGAGTAGTCAGCTGCCATGGTGACAATAAGAAATTGAGCACATTGATGTCCCCATGAAAGCAGTTGCACATGAGGACTTTATATGTTTTTACTGCAAAACAAGAATTAAAATGCACAATTTGGGCAAAAGAGCGGTTAGAATTTTTTGACAATTCTAGAACTGATTGAATGTAAGACACAAATGAGATTTCTCCTCTTGATCGCTGCCTCCAAAAAATAAAAGATTTAGGATAAGGCACAAAATCCACCTGTCTTTTTGAAATGTAAAACTTTGGATTTAGGACGGCATTCTAATAATAATAAGATACAGTGTTCCCTCGCTTATCGCGGTTAATGGGGACCGGGACCACCGCGATAAGTGCATTTCCGCGAAGTAGGGATTCCCCTTCAAAAACGCTTAATTTGAATTTAATTCCAAATTTTTTATATTATTTTTTATATTATTTATTTTTTTACCCCCCTGTATACAGTACACCACATAGAATACGGGTAGAGAGAGTGAAATTCATGTTATAACAAAAAAAACTGTAAAATATGTTGTTCCAATGTAATATTTGTATTTTTTTTCCCCCCAAAAAATCTGCGAAGCTCTGAGTCCGCGATAGCTGAACCGCAAAATAGCGGGGGAACACTGTATGTACTTTACAAAACTTGCTTTGGTTCTGCCCACTTGTTTCATTTGGATGGATAGCTTTGGACAGAGGGGACACAACTGTAAAGATGATCTGCAGTAGATGAACTTAAACTATTACATGACCTTGAAATTTGAGCATGTTATGTGGCACTTTTAATAGCTAGTGGTGAATTACTACAAGGAAAGAAAACTTTTAATTAGGTGAGGCACTTATTGGAAAGTATTGCAATTTAGTGTGGTCAGCCTCTGGGGACATTGGCCCAGTTTGAAAGCTGTCAGAACCAAATTTTATTGTCAGCCTCAAGGATTATTTTCCTTTTTTCACAAAACATTCATCTGTGTTGGGCCCAGGTGGAGCTACAACACAAAGGAAGTTGTTGGTAGATTTACCAAAGAAACCCACAGCAAAAATATACATTTATCCTTGTACCTTGGTAATATGGTACACAGATTGTTGAAAGGTAAGCATGATGACCTCCTCCAGGGCTTCTGTTGTTTCTTCACTGGCCGAGCGGACAAAGGACAACTGCAGCTCCAGCAGGTCTGGAAAATAAACGACACCACTGAACAAAAATATAGTAGATTTGACAGTTTTGTGGACTGCGGCTGAGTGGTTAGTGCAAACTCCACACAGGTGGATCGACCTGGGTTCAAATCCAGGTCGGTCCACCTGTGTGGAGTTTGCATGTTCTCCCCGGGCCTGCGTGGGTTTCCTCCGGGTACTCCGATTTCCTCCCACATTTTCCAAAAACATGCAAGGTGGGCTGATTGGACACTCTAAATTGCCCCTAGGGATGGGTGTGAGTGTACATGGTTGTCCATCTCCTTGTGCCCCGAGATCGGCTGGCCACCGATTCAGGGTGTCACCCGCCTCTGGCCCGAAGTGAGCTGGGATAGGCTCCAGCACCCTCCCCCTCTCCCGCCTAATGAGGATAAAGCGGTTCAGATAATGAGATAAGATGAGAACACATGTAAGCATCACTATAGTCATATACATACATTTAGTGCCACAATAAGAATATCTAATCTGCAGCACTTTTAGCATTGGTAAAAATGATGATTTGTGGAATAATATTAAAAAATGACTGACCCGAATTTGTCCAATCCTCTCTTTCTTCTCTTTCATTTTCATTTTCCTCTTGAGTTCTCCACTCCAAGAGGAGCGGCAGCTGATTCTTGATGAACTGGAGCAACTCCAGGCTGTTTGACAACCATGCCACTAGGGGTAACAGTCCTGTGATGATGTCCTTGTTGCTGAAATGTTGTAGGACATCCAGGTATAAGCTTTCATCAGAAGGATCTGAATGACTACATAAATAATTCAGGAGTCAGAAAGAAGGGCTTACACTTCTTTTGGAAAAGCAGATAGTTCCTTGGTTTGCTCCTGTATGGAAACATATTTTTAAAACTTCAAATTTGATATAAGAATGATTACATCCACGCTCTAAACTTTCAGTAGATAAGAAGGTCTCTGTGAAGTTGTTTGTCTGTTTTGTGCCCTCTGATTGGATGGCAACTAGTACCCTGCACACTTAGTCAAGTTAAGCTGGATAATGAAAGAACGAGTGAATGATTACTTCTTAGGTATTTTGGGGCACATTAGAACTTGATCGAATTTGACGTTTTTATGATTCAGTCAGCCCGATTCTGGGATATGCTTCTAAGATTGTATTGAAATGTTTGGAAAATGATCGTAAATGTCAAACATGTTCAGTAGTTATAATGCCACAAGGTCACAATGCCACAAATGAGCCAAGAAATGAGACGTGAACCGATTAGACAATTAGTAAGCAAGCTAAAGTGCTTTTTAGAAACAAAGGAGCAACTTTTTGAGTACCGTATTTTCACGACAATAAGGCGCACCGCATTATAAGGCGCACCCTCAATGAACAACATTTTCCATATATAAGACGGACTATATAATAAGGCGCACTGGATTATAAAGCGCACTGTATTATAAGGCGAACTGTATTATAAGGCGCACTGTGTATTTTGGAGAAAATTTAAGATTTAAGTGCGCCTTATAGTCGTGAAAATACGGTAACTGCTATTGACTTCCAAGTATGAAGCACTCACTACACTGTCACCTCTAGGGCCAGCCATTGTTGATGTTTTGGATTTTTTTGTATAAAATCTTGCAGTGGAGGAGGAGCTATATGATGGAAGATTTTGTAAACTAAGATGACATCTGCATATTTAAAAGTATTGTTTCAGTTCAGGCGTTTGTGTTTTTTAATATCCGACAGTGGTGGTTTTTCGTTTTTGGTTTTCTGTTTTTTTCCATATATAAGGCGCACTGGATTATGAGGCGCACTGTCTATTTTGGAGAAAATTTAAAGACTTTTAAGTGCGCCTTGTAGTCGTGAAAATACGGTATTTCTATTGTATAAAATGTCTTTCATTTTCCTTCCACAAGAATAAAAAGAATAAGAACATTTCAGACCCCTCCATGATTTTCTTTCAAAGTGACACATTCGTATTCCCTATTAACTCACAATGAATATGGGGGTGAAAACTGAGAATCGGGAGGGGGGCTTTTAAGGCAATTTTAAGGGTGTGGCTTAGAAAATGTCTTGGAGGTTAATGTCACACCGTGCTGAGGTTGTTGTGGCTTCATTCGCTGTTTTATTTTTAAATTATTACAATTTTCATTTCAGAGTACTTCTTTTCAATGTCATCTGCTTCTATATATATGTATGTGTATGTATATATATATATATATATATATATATATATATATATATATATATATATATATATATATATATATATATATATATATATATATATATATATATATATATATATATATATATATATATATATATATATATATATATATATATATATATATATATATATATATATATATATATATATATATATATATATATATATATATATATATATATATATATATATATATATATATATATATATATATATATATATATATATATATATATATATATATATATATATATATATATATATATATATATATATATATATATATATATATATATATATATATATATCTCAGCAACACAGTTACCTATTTATATATTTATTCATGTATTTATTTATTAACTTACTATTAAGTACCTATTTGTGTATAATGCCTTTCCTATTCCTGCATCCTCACCCTCTTCCTATTGCAACAAAGAAATTTCCCGATTACGGGATGAATAAAGTTATCCAATCCAATCCAATCCAATCCTCAATCCAATATTGTTTCACATTGCCCTTTGTAAATGTAAATTGTGTGACACTTGTCTGGTGCCAGAGGATCCTCACCCAACTGATGCCAAAAAAAGACAACGACAGCCACTGTACGCTATAAGATATGTAAGTTTCTTTTTTACTGCTTTGACTTTTGTTCATATCATTTGTCCTGCTAAGTAGGAGTAGGTTTTAGTTTGACGTTTTCTCCTTGAGCGATTTTTTTAATTTTATTTTTTTATTGTTTGTTTCTCCTTTTTTATTCTAGTCGTAACTCAAGTCGTGATATTCCAGACCGATACTGAGTCCCCATCGGCATCTGGTACAGCTATTTTATCTAGAAGTAAAGATTTTTTACAACCATGGAGCTTTTTGGCTGCTTAAAACCAAACCACTAGGCAAACATGTCAGCTCAGTGAGACTACTTCTTTATAGAAACTAATCATGGTATCAAAGGATCGTGTAATATTAAAAGAGAGCATTTCCTGAGGTGTTACCAACAGGTCTCACTTTATCCATTCATTCATATGGGTATAGGACATCGAGTCGGTATCGGCTAATCATATCTTGAAAAAATAGAATCTAAAGTCAAGAAAAATCAGCACTGGGACATCTAACTGCAGTCCAGTCTTGAAAGCTAAACCTTATCATGCATATTGTTAAAGATGTCAGAATATCACACAAGTCTTAGGGAATTTAAATATAAACTCTACTTGTCCTTTTTATGGCAGCACTTAACACAGTTTTCGTGACATTGATAGATATGACACATAAATCTATGAACACTCACCCAAACAGCACTCTGAATTTCACTTGCAATCAACAGCAGAAGCCTTCTTAGGTCCGAGATACTAAGATATGAGGCCGAATACTGAATGCATAAGCACATCAAGAACGCGATGCTTAGTGAGGGTCCATCTTTGAAAACACTGCTTCCATTTGCAACTATATGTTTGATGATGGAATGTTCATCATCAATCCGATAGTTCAAATTCAGGCAGTGACCCTCAGGGGTTTTGAAAAATGGAGGTTTTCTCCTGAGGCACTCTTTGCTAGTTGTACTTGGAAAGTCACCAAAGATGTTGGAGTCTATCACATCTCCTGTCCGGCTTGCTGTCAGAGCAGGTGTAGTGTACCCAAACAACCAGGGAGATGTAGACAAGCTTGGAGCAGTACTATTCACCTCCTTTTTACAGAAAGAAACAACAACATTAAATTAGTGAATTTGTGACATTTTGTTTAATGGTAATTACCTTGTGCATCAAGGGATCTTTAAATAGAAACAGGTAGCTTTGTCCAAGCCCGATGACATCACCAGGGTAAAGTTCTACTTTCTTTTTTAACACGTTTCCATTCCTTGTGAGTATTGCACCCGGAAAAGGGGACAGCATAATTGATCCGCTACTGTTAATACGATGAAAAATGCAATGTTTTGTAAGAATATCTTCAGCGTGGAGGACAATGTCCGCTTGTGA
This sequence comes from Stigmatopora nigra, assembly GCF_051989575.1. NCBI lineage: Eukaryota > Metazoa > Chordata > Actinopteri > Syngnathiformes > Syngnathidae > Stigmatopora > Stigmatopora nigra. The sequence goes on along the minus strand of NC_135525.1, from coordinate 3,236,037 downwards.
TTCATCTCTGTTGTCATTTTGTCGCCCGAATACAATGCTTGGGCTAAGAAGTTGGTAGAGGACCAAGTCCTGAGGAGATAAGTACAAGACAAAAAAGGATTGTATAGTAAAATAGTACATAACTCTGAATTGCCCCTTGGTATGAGCGATTGGCAGTCCATCTCCTTGTGCCCTGCGATAGGCCTGAACATGGCTGGGCTAGGCTCCATCACCCCCCGCTATCCTTGTGAGGATAAACGGTAAGGAAAATGAATGAATCATAGCTTATTTAGTTTTTAATCAAAGTCGCTTATTTAAAATAAAATAATAACCAACACCCTATATATCAAATACAATGAAGTTAGGAGTTTATCCTAATATTGAAGGTTTTGTTTACCAAAAAGTAAGTCGCAGATATGATACAATGAATATTGCATTACTGTTTTTTTATGTCCTAAAATGTTGATTTAATAACCTATTTGAATCTTTGGTAAATATTATACAACCTTATTGTTGCTATGGTTATGCAAAGCACGGTAGAGTCAGCTAGGAAGACAGTACAGTGTTCCCTCGCTACTTCGCGGTTCAGCCACCACGGACTCAGAGCTTCGCGGATTTTTTTGGGGGGAAAATAAAAATAAAAAATACAAATATTACATTGAGACAACATATTTTACAGTTTTTTTTGTAATAACATGAATTTCACTCTCTCCACCCGTATTCTATATGGTGTACTGTATACAGGGGGGGTAAAAAAAAAGAAAGAAAATAAATAAATAAAAAATAAAAATTTGGGGAATTGAATTCTAATTAAGCATTTTTGAAGGGGAATTCCTACATCGCAAAAATTCACTTATGGCGGGTGTTCCCAGTCCCCAATAACTGCGATAACCGAGGGAACACTGTAGTACTCTACGAAGCAGACAAGAATGGAAACAATTTATGAAATAAATGTAGTAAACTTCGCATGATTGGTTTATATTGTAGGCAGATCCGTGGTTAGCACATTTAACAATTTAAAGATTTAAGTTTCAACCTTGGTTACCTCATGAAAATTGTGTACTCATGTTACTTGTTTGCATGTTCTCCAAGTGCTTTTGTGGGTTCTATCCAGGTACTTCAGCTTCCTTCCGTATTTTAAAAACAAGTGTTGTCTAATGCAAATGTTTATTTGTGTATATTAGAAATTAGATATCACCTACAGAAAAATAAATTTAGATTCCTATTTGGTAAGAGCAACCTTAGGATTTGTTATATTCTTAAAATTCAGCAGTATAATGACTTCAGGCAAAAGGTGGACTCCACCCTAGACTGGTCGCCAGTCAGTTATAGGGCACTCAGAGAGACACAACCATTCGCATTCACATTCACATGCGCAACGCCACTGAATGGAATTGGACACAAAAATGCCCAAGAAAGAATTCAGGCAGAAGCAATACAACATCAGGTGGCTCAGGTTACAGTTCGAATCAGTAAATCAACATTTGATACGAAAATCTCTTTTTTTCAGATCTGAAAAATTGAGATGTGTTGCATATATCTTTCATTCATATACAATCTTAAAAAAACTAAATTCAATTGGTACATCCACATAGCACTTGCACATATGTTTATCAGGTTTGGAATTTATGTGGAGAGCAGTTCCTGTACACATTGTCAGCGTTTTGTTTGGAGTGGGAGTTGCCTGTACTAAATTACTTGTATTTCTGCTCATTTTAGTAGGGGAAGATGATTTGATGGTTGATTTTGAAGTGTATAAGATACGGTGGTACCTCGACATACGAGTGCCCCGACATACGAGCAATTTGAGATACGAGACAAATTTTTGATATATGAGCATACAGCGGTATGCAGTTGGTGTTTTTTTCAGGGGGTTGGAATGAATACTTTTTTTTTTGTTCATTTCTCTGGGAAACGTTCATTTGAGTTACAAGTAAACCGACATACGAGCTCAGTCCCGGAAAGAATTAACCTCATATGTCGAGGTACCACTGTACGAAGAATAAATTAAACTGTATTCCAAATTAAATTAAAACTTGTTAATGTCAACAAAGTTAATTTCGGCTAGGCCAACTTGGCTTTTCAAATTTAAATCCGATCACAATAAATAGTTTGTGCTTCCATTGCTGTGTGTTAACTGTGTAGCCTTAGCTGTGTGGGGTAAGTAAACTGTGATACTTCATACAAAACCTACCAAATTTATCATGCACAAGCTAATAAAAAAGGTTTCCCCACAGGTCAGGTTCAATAAAAAAAAAACAGTGAATAGCGGTCTATACATTATATGTGTGTGTTAGTGAATGAGGTACCTGTACAGGGCTGCGGCCGTGTAGTAGTAGCAGGTATGGAGAGTCATGAGGTGGGTGAATTGAGTACTGTGTGGTGTTATCGTCACTACTTTCCGTCTCCTCCCTCTCGAACTCTTCTCCTTCCTGCTCACCTCTCGGCCTCGACGGACTGAGAGTCTCTGTTTGAGCCTGAGACACACCATCCCCCTTTGAGGGAACTGCAAGTTCAATGTCATCCAGCTCTGCCCTTGCTGGTGGGTACTTATGGCTCTCCACTGAGGTCCCATTCATGGAGAAACATTGATTCTGAGTTTCTTTGGTTTCTGAATCGGCATCTATAAGGTCCATTTCACTTTTACTCCTCCAGAGTTTATGGTTTGGACTGCTTGATCTCGATATAAGAGTGGAATGAACTCTGGAGCGACTCTTCTGCAGCTTGCGGGCTTGAGCATTGATACCTGTTAGGGGGATGGATAAACAAATACAGGAATTGTCTTGAGTGTGGGCAGTGAAAATATCATAGTATATATAAATACATTAAGGGTTAATGCGTTAACGAAATGCGATGTTAAGGCAAAACCTATTATGTATTTCCTCCTGATGTTAACTACTGTGTCCGAAACTGTATGTGACCCTATATGTGTTAGTACTATATAAAATCAACCCAGAGTGTCCATAAAAAGGAAACAGACATTGTTGGAAACAAAGACACAGCTCATGGAAACGAAAAATGATCACCCCCACTGATAGAAGACTATCACATGTTGTGCCAGTTGTAGAAGCAAAATGGCAAACAGGACGCACTCTTTTTCTGTGACCACAGCTGTGTCAACTAAAGCCAGGGTTTCCAGTAGAAATGATGTGGTGCTAATAATATCCATGGAAAGATGGGGGTAGTTTTCTATGGCATCATGCTTTCTGTAAGTGGTTGACTTGTTTCCATGCACAACATTTACAGTAATCCCTTGACTATCGCGGCTTCAACTTTCGCAGCTTCACTACATCGCGTTTTTTTTCTGGGGGATTTTTTTTTGTTAATTATATATATTTTTTAAGCTCAGAAAAATGTGAAAATCCACACTGAAATTCGCAAGTGGAAGCCACTCCCCTGTCTTCCGCTTGCTACTGGGACTCAGCGCTAAACTAAAAGTATATATACATTAAAAACATATATAAATATAATAATAATCGAGGGATTACTGTACAGCTTTATGAAATGAGTGTGTTCTGAAAAAAATGGGGGGTACCACTCTTAATTAATGGTAGCATACATCGATGAATGCGATTGGGTCTTTGGAAAAACAGGATAATTCTTGATAAGACCTTAAAAATGTTTTGGGGGGGGGGGGGGGGGGGGGGTTCGGGTCAACAATGCTTAACTGAAAAGCCCAGGCTCGGAAGCTGACATACAGCGGGAAATAACATTGGCCATCCTACCAGCAGTGACAGTGTCCTTATCTTTGGATGTCTGCTCTTCCACCAGGCTCCGCCTCTGAATTTCAAAGCGTCTCGCAAGGCCCTCCCTTGGTTTCCATAGTGACTGCAAGAGGAGTGGTCTCTCATTGTCGGCCACAACTCTGAACCCTTCGGTTTTCCACTGACCCTTGCCAATAGAACCAATCGTGTCACAAAGAACATAGAAACAGGCCTCTTCTTTTTTGAAGCCATACCTGAATGAAATAGTTGTCACAGTAATGAAAAAGGGAGAAAAAAAGAATGCAAAGATGTCAGACACAAAAACACGTTACCTCTACAGTAAAATACTGGTAAGTCTGGTTGCTGGAATTTTACTGTTAAAAATGAAGACAAAAAACGTCACATTGCGACAGTAAACATACATTTTTAAACACATATTTTTTTTAGATAAAAAAATAAATATCCTGGTAGTATGTAATGTAATAGTGTTAAGTTTTATACCTGGATAAGCGGTACAGGACATTAATGAATGAACGTGTTATAGTGTAATTATTATATCACCAGATTTGTGGATGGTGACATTTTGTTGTAATCTTTGCATCCCGCGTTTTATGTCTGGAATCAAACTAATATCGTTATCTTTGTAATCAAACATGCTAACTACCGTATTTACTCGCATATAAGCCACCCGTGCATATAAGCCACCCGTGCGTATAAGCCGCACCCTGAAAGTTGCCTTGAATTTTTTGAATTATCCAATTTCTCGCATATAAGCCGCCCACTTGATTCCCAATTTTCACCTCCATATTCATGGTTTTAATAGGGAGTACAAATAGGTTTCTTTGAAGGGAAAATCTTAAGAAAAATCATCCCAAGTGATATATCTGAGATACTGTATGAATCAAAAGCACATTATTAGGGTAAATATAATAAGGAACTTAATATGCCTGTCTTTGTAAATACAAAATATCAAATTCCTCAATTTGAAAAGAAGAAATAAGTCTATCTTCAGAACCTGATGCTCTCTAAATTAGAGAAATCACATTTTTCTAACCAGAAGCTTAAGGAATTGTGGCAGCCATATTGCTTCAAATGTCAAAATATTTCAATTATTTTGATGGTTCATATTACTCCAATAGGTGTCACTTTCTAACAAGAAATAAAACAAACAAAAACTAAAGGTGGAATTTTGTTTTATTTCAAATTCAAGGCTACTCGCGTCTGGCTAAAAAAATGTAGACGGCAGCGACCCGAACTCACTAAGATGGATGTCTCCCGAGCAAGTAGTGACGGGAACGTTTTACGTTTTATACTAGATGTTTTCTTCATGAATTTCATTCATAGATGTCAAAATAAATTTAGTTTAGCCTTTTATCAGTTAATTTTTCTCTATTTTGAAATAAATGACTGTATCGGCTTTCGCTTGCATCGTGACGTCACGGCGCACGCTTGGGCGCCATGTTTTTCCTGTCGTCATCATGTCACGGCAGTTGCATTTTTTGCAAGTTGTGTTTTTGTATATAAGCCGTACCCTCGATTCAGTCATATTTTTTTTGCCGGACAAAAGCGGCGAGTAAATACAGTACTGCTTGAAGGACTGTTCGACAATTCAGGAGAAGTACTGTATGTATTGAAGGTTGGGAAAACATCACTTCCTATAGCTATTCTACCTTCAGCTGAGAATGTGATGGACGTTTAAGATAGACAAATCCCAGTTGGTCAATTCAGAACCTATTACAATTCAATCTACTTTAGTCAATTCAAGTTTTAGGAAACCATACTAAGGCTCCACAATATTTTAGCAGTGTGTATTTTATCATGTTAACATGAAAACATTACTCTACAAGTCGACTTTCACTTCTGTTAATCATTGTGTTACATTTCGGGGTCTGAAATCCAAGCAAAGACAAATAGACATTTTTCTTTCACTGGGAAACCTTCCTGCCAACACTGGCTGTCTTTCACACAAAATGTGGTTTGCGCTACATTTTCAGAGCTATTAAATTGTCTATTTGGCATGCATACACACCATGTGCACAACACTGCAGTTTTAATGCAATTGATAGTACATTTAGTCTGCTTTGGTTTTTGAACAGTCCAATAAGTATAAACATATGTGCATGGCTGACTGGTTTTGTAAACAAATTGTCTGTACAAAATAACAGGAAGATAGGCCAAACAATCACAGAACCAACATACACATACAAACACAACGATAGCACACTTCTTACCTTTCTAGGGCCTCTTTAACCAGCTCCTTTGCACTAGAATGTGTCGTTGCCAGGACACTCTTATAATGAGCTCCTTTGCAGATTTCACTTCCGAAGATCTTTAAGATTCCAGGAGCACTTAATTGATTTGATAGCTCAAATGGGTCATCCACACCTTCAGCGTCTACGACAGCCACTGTTGATCAAGAACAGAACAAAAAGAAAACAAAATAGATACACATTCTTACAGTATGATTAATGGGCTCTCTTTATAATAAGGGAACGGACATCGGTGCAATGCATTTCTTTGTTCTCTTTTATTGCAGTTCTTTATTTGATAGATTTTTATGCATACCACCTGGCCCATATGTGCGGATGATGTATTGGCCTTACATTTTTTAACCCATCATTGTAGGGATAATAGCAAACACACTCAAGTTAGTGACACACAGATTCTAAGTTTTTTTTTCTTCCAATGGCTATAGTGTTTTGCAGGGATGTAGGTTTCCTGTTCAGAGTCCCCCTCCAGGCAGCCCCTCCACCTACATTCAGGGAATTTAACCTGGAGGCCCTTTAGTTACGAGCCACATTTTAACTCAATATCCACATGCCCAGTATAGAGTAATAAGTGTTGGGAAAGTTAATTTTCCGCACCAAAATCAATGGTGTACATCTTTGTCCTTCCCTCAAATTGGTTTCTTTGTTAAAATTTTCCCAGTTCAGTGTTTGTAAGGTTTCTGTTGTTTTCATTAAACCTTAGGTTTGTGCACCAGCACCCCGTTTTAGTCATCTGCTTCCTTCTCCTGTTAAGCCCTTGTTTGTTCAAAGAACATTTTGATTTGGGTGTAAAGGTGCAAAATCATTAAGCAATATTTAGTGTACGCTAGTGGTCTCCCGATTTGATACTCAGTATATGTTCCTGATACGGCCATATTTGGGATATCAGAAACATTGTCTTTGGTCACAAGATTTATTTCCAGTGGCTGTGTGTTTTCAGTATGATCGTGTTTTTTCTGCAACTGTAGATAAACCCATTAGGCAAATATATCCAATGAGTGAGAGTACTGCTCTTTTGAAACTAGTGATAGTAACCGAGCATTGTGTAAAATTCGTAAACGGAGAATTATTGAGGAGGTACTACCGAAGATCACTTTAATACAAAAAAATACTGCTTGTCATTTAGTAGTTACATTATTCTAAGCATTATATTTATGCTACAAAAATAAAGCTATCGGATTGGCATCAAAGTGTGGCCGTGAGTGGTTGTCCGTGTGTCCTCGCGCCCTGTGATTGGGTGGCCACCATTCCGGGTGTTGGCTGGAATAGATTCCAGAACCCCTGATGTAGAAAAGACCCCTGGACCAACAGTAATGTAGATATTTTGGATATAGTGTAGTGTTCTATGTCATAAGAGATTTGTTAGGGAGTGGTTTTGTTGTGTGACTTGTCCCTGTGATTGCCCATTGAGTTCACCTGTCGTTTCGACGCCCCTGCTGTATCTCATGCTTGGTGCCTCTCGTGTGACCCTGGTGTTTAGACTAGATTAGATTAGATTGGATTAGATTACATTAAGTTAAATTAGATTAGATTAAATAACTTTATTCATCCCTGTATTTCACTGTCAGAGTAGCAAGAGGATGAGAATACAGACATAGGAAAAGACAATTTAGACATAAATAGGTAATGAATAAGTTAAAATATAAATACAGTGTTCCCTCGCTTATCGCGGTTAATGGGGACCGGGACCATCCGCAATTAGTGAATTTCCGCAAAGTAGGGATTCCCCTTCAAAAATGCTTAATTTGAATTTAATTCCGAAAAAATATATATATATACATTTTTTTTTAAATTACCCCCCTGTATACAGTACACCATATAGAATACGGGTAGAGAGAGTGAAATTTATGTTAAAACAAAAAAAACTGTAAAATATGTTGTTTCAATGTAATATTTGTATTTTTCTTTTTTTCAAAAAAAATCTGCGAAGCTCTGAGTCCGCGATAGTTGAACTGCGAAGTAGCGGGGGAACACTGTATACAAATAAATAAATACATAAATAAATAAGGAAAAGACACAGAAAAAGAAATTTTAGACACAAATAAATAGGTAATAAACAAACAGACAAACAGAAAAATAGACATATAGACAAACGGATAAATAGAAAGATATATAACAAAAAATTTTAAAAATAACGTGTTTATGTATATGTTAAAAAGGTTTCTAATAGTCTCTGCCTTTTGTTTCCCTGCATCTGGCACTTCATGTTTTATTTTGTTCATTGGTTTTGAAGTTTTTGTTATTTTCCGAATTTTCTGAAAGCATTAAAATTTTATTAGTGCACCGTCACTCCCAGTCTTGCCTGCTTCCATGCATTCAAAATCCGCAAAATTTAACAATATATCTCAGAATGTGGCAAAATAAAATATATACAGTCCCTTTCATGCGCGTTGGTCATAGTTTCCATGATGACACTGTGTCACTGCAGTACATGTTGAATTCACATAAGATAAATTATCAAAGGGTACCAGCTTTGACCTTACATTGATCGTGATGCAACATTATATCCTTTCAAACCTTACATTGGCCGTGATGGAACATTATATCCTTTCAAACTGTACCCAAATATCATGCCTTCTTGTTTGTTCAGTTGTCTATTACAAATTTGTATTGACTAATCCCTTGAAGAGAAGGTCTGATGACTGGATGTGTTTTTCAACTTTGCAAAGCTTCTTAAGATTGCATTTTTAAAGTCCACCCCCAGAGGTTAAATATGTCCCATGACTAATGACGCAAAATGGGCTAACAAATGGATGAATTCTGTTTTGAAATATCAATTTTAAGTCTTCATTAAATATAAAAGCACGTTTGGTCATTCGAGGAAGAAGCCAAAGTACAGAAAACGCAAAAAGAAAGAGGAAGAAGAAGAAGAAGCAAACTCCACACAGCAAGTGCCAAAATGAGATTTAAGCAGCAGATGTGCTGACCACTGAACCAAAGTCCTGCCTGCTTTGAAATATCTAAAAAAACACTTTGTTAACTGATGCACTTGCATATATGCAACCATCCCACAAAAAAACCCCTGGGCATTAACGCTGGAAGAAAATAAAATAATTTCATGAGCTGACGTACCACTTCCTTTCCCCATTTGGGTGGACATGGCCACGGGGAGCGAGCCAGAGGCGGTGCCACGAAGGAAGACTCCTGAGAGGCGGTTGGTGTGGTGACGGATGCGGCTCTTGGAAGGCTGTCTGAAAGCCACAGCCTCGGCTGACCTTCCAGTGGTTGAACTACCAGAAGACGTACTCGACCTGGTAAACAGAAATAGATGAAACTACCTGAGACAATAAATCCTATTGAGGAAACAACTAGGATGCTCAAGAGAAGACTGTGACATTGAGAGTGAAAAATATTTTGTCTGCAGTTAAAAGAAAGCAACATAGTATGAGCAAGATATCAATGTGAATAAATAATTATACGTAGCTAATGCTATCTATAGATAAATGTTAGTTTTCGGCTTTAATTAAGATAATACATACAATATAAGCCCCACTTTCCTTCACCATTCCTCTCAGTTGTAGCTGAATGAAATAATGAAGGTTTTTTTGCACCAGTGGGCAAGCCTGTAAGCTTCTTACTGCAATGGTTCCTTGCTCAAATACCACATTGTTTTGATCTAAAAATTTCTCATTTGCAAAAATACAAAAGAAGAAACATTGAAGCATTCACATTTTCATGACTGCCTCGAGTGCGCAGCGAGGACAGAACCCATGATGCGAGAAGCTGGAAAAAAGGCTGTGAAGGTGATAGAGTACAACTCAATTCTAATGAAAAATAGTTACCAACTTTTTTGTCCAACATTCTCCTATAGTCAGGAAGATACACTTTATCCTTCGCTTGTTGTTTTGACACAACATTTTAACACTTGAAGGGTTACCACTTCTGTGCAATTTGGACATTGTATTACTGTATTTCATGTCTTCTGTTTTTAAAAAGAATTCTTCACAAATACCATAAATATAAGACTGTATACAGTTAAATCCAGTGGCGGGCTGTGAATTTCCAACCGGCGCCTTCAGTGCCATGTCTGAATCATTCCAACCCTCAGAAACTATTTTATGGCAATAAAATCTTTACTGCAGCTACAGCTGCGACACATTTTTTTAAAAAAAGCATCAATAATAACCTCATACAATTGAAATACAGTGTTCCCTCGCTACTTCGCGGTTCAGCAACCGCGGACTCATATTTCACAGGTTTTTTATTGTTATAACATGAATTTCACTCTCTGTACCCGTATTCTATATGGTGTACTGTACTGTATACAGGGGGGTAAAAAATAATAATAATAAAAAAAAATAAAAGAAAATTTTAAAAAAATAAATAAATTTGAATTAAATTCAAATTAAGCATTTTTGAAGGTGAATCCCTACTTGGCGGAAATTCACTTATCACAGGTGGTCCCGGTCCCCATTAACTGCGATGACCGAGGGAACACTGTATAATTTAGGAATATAGCCATATTTTACTCACCAAAAATCATTTTTATTTGAACACAAAATCCATCCTCCTTTTTTTCTTCCTTCTTTTCTATCGACATTGAAGCTAATGCTGAAAGTCGAGCCTGCCCTATCATATTTCTGGCATAAGCTTTTATTCAATTTAGTGCTGAAAATGTCCATTGCCGGTTGTAGCGGGCTTGCTAGCTTCGCAGTCATTGCTTTCACCAACTTTGATTGGCGAGTGATAGTGTGGACCAGCCAGAGCTACCAAACTGTATCTTGAGCGAGCTGCACAAGCAAATATATTGTTGTGTTGATTTAATAGCGGTTTTGTGACCTCGCAATGGCTTAAGGAGGAGAAGAAATGGATTTGTTTGCAGAATTACTGTCAAAGCCATTTTCAAAACGGACTTTTCAAGAAAAGCTGGACAACATTAAGAAAGGTCGGACAACTACGAAAGAAGCAAGCCCATCACAACCGGAAAGGAACATTCTCAGCACTAAATCAAATAAAAACATAAGCCAGAAATACGACAGGACAGGCTTGTGAATACTGGGTCTTTAACGCTGGATGACATTGCAAAGGAGATGCTGTGCCGTGAGGAGCTGGTGGAAAACTAAGACGACAAGGTACTAATTGTCGAGGAGGAAATCGTTCCGTTTGAGGAAGCCCAGCGCGCATGCAGCACCATCCGGAATTTCATGCAGCAGAGAAGCAGGAATCCCGCTGTGATGCAAGCGTGTAATCAGAGATGCTCAAGATTCGCCAAAAGAAGAAGCACCAGCAGACAATTTTTGAGAGCTCTGGGCTGGGGTGATAGACCATGAGAAAATAAAGAAGTTTTATTTACTTTTTTTACAATAAAACCATTTTTAAAAGTCTTTGCTACTATGCCACATTTGCTCGGTCCCGACGGGTGGCGTAGAAATGAGATTTGACTGTATTACAAATCAACTTGAGACCTGCACTAGCTTCTCATCTCATCTCATTTTCTGAACTGCTTTATCTTCATTAGGATTGTGGCGGGGTGCTGGAGCCTATCCCAGCTGACTCCAAGCCAGAGGCAGGGAACACCTATGTGGGGTATGTATTTTTCCCCTCGGGCCTGCGTAGGTTTTTCTCCAGGTACTCCGGTCTCCTCCCACATTCATGAAGATGAATGCATGAGATACAGCAGGGGCTTCGAAACGACAGGTGAACTCTGGGCAATCACAGGGACAAGTCACACAGGGGAAAAATCCCAACAAAACCAACCACTAACAACTCTCTTATAACATAGAACACTACACTACGTCCAAAATATCTACAATGCTGTTGGTCCAGGGGTCTTTTCTACAATAGGGGTTAATTCATTAATTAATTTTCTGAACGGCAAGGGTCGCCAGGGGTTCTGGAATCTATTCCAGCCAAGACCCTGAATGGTGGCCACCCAATCGCAGGGTGCGAGGACACACGGACAACCATTCACAGCCGGACTTCGATGCCAATCAGATAGCTTTATTTTTGTAGCATAAATATAACGCTTAGAATAATGTAACTACTAAATGACGAGCAGTATTTTTTTGTATTAAAGTGATCCTTGGTGGTACCTTCCCAATAATTCTCCGTTCACGAATTTTACACAATGCTTGGTAATTATCACTAGTTTCAAAAGAGCAGTACTCTCACTCATTGGACATCTTTGCCTAAATGGTTAATTTACAGCTGCAGAAAAAAACACGATCATATTGAAAACACACAGCCACTGGAAATAAATCTTGTGACCAAAACCAATGTTTCTGATATTCCAAATATGGCCGTATCAGGAACATATACTGAGTATCAAATTGGGAGACCACTAGCGTACACTAAATATTGCTTAATGATATTGCACCTTTACACCCAAATCAAAATGTTCTTTGAACAAACAAGGGCTTAACAGGAGAAGGAAGCAGATGACTAAAACGGGGTGATGGTGCACTTTTTCTCTTAATCCATAATAAAGTCATCAAAGAACCAAACTTCATGAATGTTTTTGTGACAAAGTTTCTGTTCCAATCACTATCAGAGAGAAATCAGAGTTGTAGAAATAACTGGAAACTCAAGAGAGCCATGACATTATGTTCTCCACAAGTGTATGTAAACTTTGGACCACTACTGTAAGTATGTAGAATTACCATCGATATTATTTAGTTCATCTTTGAATTTGTGTTTTGCCCAGGCTGCTGCATTTACCATGATTTAATCACAAGAAACATGAAAATAAGTTAATATACCTACCTAGAACCATTGCTGGACTTCTTTGCCAGCCTCATAAGGCGTCTTTTCAGAGAAGATGTAGGAGATGGAGGTAAAGCCATCAGTGGGAATGAGTGTAAATCCTCAACCG
>NC_135525.1:3150776-3218276 GCF_051989575.1 Stigmatopora nigra | reverse complement strand
ATACATAGTTTTTGGGTCATTGCTATGCTGTAGGACACTTGGTCTTCTATAATCCTTATAACACGTGATTTATTGGGTGTGTGCGAATGTGTGTGTATGTTAAGATTCTCTCGATTCGTTTGTCCAAATCGTGCAATATAGAGAGTTAAAAAAAAATTCTGGTGGCCAGAAACGACTGTCAGATTCTAATAGACAAGGTGATTGAATTTCTTCACCTTCTCTAAGTGTGTAAATTCAATGTTTTCTTTTTTAAACATCCATTTTTCAAAAGAGAATGTTTAATAGCACAGCAATTTTCTTTTGGTATCCATTAAATTCTAAATCAATGCGCACACAGAATACTAAATATTGGAATTTCGGAAAAAAACAGAGGGCAAGAGGTTGAAGAGGAAGAATCCGGGATGTGTATTGTCTTTTATGATGGTCTTTGCTCTTCCTAGGCACCGGGTCTTTGCCCTTCCTAGGCACCGGGATTTTTAGAGGATGGGGAAGGAAGGTCTTTTCCTGTTGGCTTCTGTGCAGCTTGAGTGCCACACTGACTCTGCATAGTTCAGCATGCTCTCAATGGCTGACTGGTAGAAGGTAGCCAGCAGGTTGCGTTTAGTTCCTCCTTTCTAAGTACTCATACGAAATGTAACCTCTGCTGCACCTTCTTGACGAGAGAGTGTCATTGCTTTGTTAAAAAAAACGGATGACCTTGGACCCACCATTTAAAAAAATGCTAAAAGCCCTGATATTGTTCTTTTCACTTTACACAAATTGGAAGTTGTTTGGTTTCACGGCCTTCAACTTGAGTCAACAAAAATGGCTTTTGTCTTAATATTGTGAGATTGAAATCGTAATATTTTGAGGAAATTATGCAATCTTAAACCATTTGTAATATTAGAGAGAGGGAGACAGAAAGAGAGACACATAGAGAGAGAGAGAGAGACAGAGACACAGAGAGAGAGAGAGAGAGAGAGAGATAGAGAGAGAAAGAGATACATAGAGAGAGACAGAGAGATAGAGAGAGAAAGTGACACAGAGATAGAGAAAGTGACACAGAGATAGAGAAAGTGACACAGAAAGATAGAGAAAGGGACACAGAGAGAGATAGAGAGAGAACGAGAGCGAGAGAGAGAGAGAGAGGGGGGGGGGGTGAGAGAGTGATTGAGAGAGAGAGAGACAGAATGGCTTTTGTCTTAATATTGTGAGATTGAAATCGTAATATTTTGAGGAAAATATGCAATCTTAAACCATTTGTAATATTAGAGAGAGGGAGGCAGAAAGAGAGACAGAGAGAAAGAGACACACAGAGAGAGACAGAGATAGAGAGAGAAAGAGACGCAGAGAGAGACAGAGAGATAGAGAGAAAGTGACACAGAGAGAGAGAGAAAGTGACACAGAAAGAGAGAGAAAGGGACACATAGAGAGAAAGAGACAGAGAGAGAAAGAGACAGATAGAGAGAGAACGAGAGAGAGAGAGAGAGAGAGAGAGAGAGAGAGAGAGGGGGGGGGGGGGTGAGAAAGAGAGAGGGGGGGGAGAGACACAGAGAGAGGGAGAGAGAAAGAGACACAGAGAGAGGGAGAGAGAAAGAGACACAGAGAGAGGGAGAGAGAGAAAGAGACACAGAGAGAGGGAGAGAGAGAAAGACACACAGAGAGAGGGAGAGAGAGAAAGAGACACAGAGAGAGGGAGAGAGAGAAAGAGACACAGAGAGAGGGAGAGAGAGAAAGAGACACAGAGAGAGGGAGAGAGAGACAGAGAGATATATAGAGAGAAAGAGACACAGAGAGAGGGAGAGAGAGACAGAGAGATATATAGAGAAAAAGAGACACAGAGAGATAGATAGAGGGGGGGGCGCTTTTCGAAGGCTTGGCCAAACTAAGTTGACGCCCTTTTTATGGTATTAAATGTTCACTCCCTTTCAATGACTTCCACATGCCCAACTCGATATAACACTACTACTTGACGTCTTCGCTGCTGGTCAAAGCGGAAGGAGTTCTGTTTCCTGCCTCTCTTCGGTCGGCTACCTGTCGGCCTGTCGAACATGTGACGGTCGAACCAGCGTCCTTTCACGAAAGGGGATAGAAAAGCTGCCTGCCCAGAACAGCTGCCTCGTCGGGAGGAGGAGGGGAAAGAATTCTCCGGTGGTCGTACCGGCGGAGATGGAGCGGCTGTGCGGAGCAGAGCTCCCATTTTGGGTAAGTCAGCGTCACAGCGAATCGCTATAATTCATTTGGTTTTGTTTTCGTCCGCATTTCACTGTCTTCTCATGCAATGGGATTCACAAGCTTTTCTTCGTTTCCTTTCTGGCAGCCATTCAGATCAGGAACGACCAGAGCTAACTTTACTCTGCTCTATCTCGATAAGCTTTCGCAGTCAGAATGAATGGCATGTTATGGTTTTGCCCCCCAAATGCAGTTCACCACACTGTGCTTTTATCCTTTAACTATTATCGTCCTGAGTCTATGTTGTCCCATTTTGCATACTTTTGATGTATTCCTGTATATTTGGGCTGATTTGGTCCCTTCTCTCCGGAAAACATGACCTACCTCCAATACATTATAATTTATTTTGGAGCAGCGATTCAAAAGTTGTACCTAAAGATCTTTAACCCTTTAAAAGACAAGTATTTCAAATAAATAAAAACATGATATGATGGATTTTATTATTGTTTGAATTGTTATTAATTATTGTAATGGTAATATGATATTTATTACACGTCTGCATTTATTAATTACATCAGAAAATGAGATTACATGAGAAGTTGTATAAACATTGCATTAATATATATATATATATATATATATATATATATATATATATATATATATATATATATATATATATATATATATATATATATATATATATATATATATATATATATATATATATATATATATATATATATATATATATATATATATATATATATATATATATACATATACATATACATATACATATACATATACATATACATATACATATACATATACATATACATATACATATACATATACATATACATATACATATACATATACATATACATATACATATACATATACATATACATATACATATACATATACATATACATATACATATACATATACATATACATATACATATACATATACATATACATATACATATACATATACATATACATATACATATATATATATATATATATATATATATATATATATATATATATATTGCAATGTTTACACAACTTATCATGTAATCTCATTTTCTGAACCGCCTTATCCTCGTTAGGGTCGCGGGGGGTGCTGGAGCCTATCCCAGCTGACTCTGGGCCAGAGGCGGTGGTCACCCTGAATCGGTGGCCAGCCAATTGCAGGGCACAAGGAGACAGACAATCATTCGCTCTCACACTCATAGCTATGGCTCAGGAGCCATATGTGGCTCTTTTGATGGGTGCATATGGCTCTCCGCTGGCCTGTGCGGTAAAATATGGGAACCGTTGGTTAGAGACCCAAGTCCTGAACGCATTGTGGCGCCGATATTAATCTCTAGCGCCTTTTTAATCATATTTTTTGTTCATGAGACTCTTCTGCGTGATACTCATTGATTAGCAACAGTGAAAAAATGTTCACAAGAGAATTCTGACTTTTTTTTACTTTCAAAGAGGTGAAATTATTAATAAACTGACACATTTTCATGTATGGAGCCTATCCCAGGTGACTTCGGGACAGAGGCAGGGGACACCCTTTATCTGTGGTCAGCCGATCGCCGGGAACAAGAAGACAGACAACCATTCGCTCTCACACTCATAGCTAGGGGCAATCTAAAATTTTCAACCAACCAGCCTACCATGCATGTTTTTGGAATGTGGGAGGAAACCGGAGTACCCAGAGGAAACCCACGCAGTTCCGGAGAGAACATGCAATCTCCACACAGGTGGACGTGACCTGGATTTGAATCCACCTCTTGCCACCACCGGCCGTCCTTCATAAGCCTTAAATATATTAATTTAATTTTGCAATTATAATTGAAACTCTCTTCTTCTATTTCTTGCAATATATTAATTGGATTGCAGTAGCAACAGGGTGATTAGACAGAACAGCCAAGCAAAAGTACAAAGCAAATCAAAGTAAATGGAATCATCAAAACATTAAGACATCCATGCAGCAAAAACACAAAACAAGCAAGAGTGGACAGTGCTACCGCGGCCGCCGGCTGCCGCTTAAACAGCACCATTTTGGTTACTGTAGCTAAATCGGACTCAAAAAGACGTTGTAAAGTTGGACAAAAACTGGAACCACACACAGGAAGTCTTCCAGAAGATGGGGAACTTCTGCAGACTGTGACCAATGTGGAGAATGTGCAGAGGCGCTCTTCTAAGCTTATCCGCACAGTTCCTCAGTAGTCTGAAGCTGAAGAAAACAGCAGCAGGGCAGAACTCCTCGACTTGCTGGTAAGCGCCGACAGCTCTTCCATCCTATCCGAATGGTTGGTCAGAAGCATTGCCTCTTCTCATGGCACTTTTGTCCAACTCTGAAACTCCGGCGGCAATGACTATGCACGTCATCATCATCATCATACATATATATATATATATATATATATATATATATATATATATATATATATATATATATATATATATATATATATATATATATATATATATATATATATATATATATATATATATATATATATATATATATATATATATATATATATATATATATATATATATATATATATATATATATATATATATATATATATATATATATATATATATATATATATATATATATATATATATATATATATATATATATATATATATATATATATATATATATATATATATATATATATATGTGTATATATATATATATATATATATATATATATATATATATATATATATATATATATATATATATATATATATATATATATATATATATATATATATATGTATGTATATATATATATATATATATATATATATATATATATATATATATATATATATATATATATATATATATATATATATATATATATATGTGTGTGTGTGTGTGTGTGTGTGTGTGAGTGTATATACCTTATATATGTATGTATATGTATATGTATGATGAAGATGACGTCTATCATCAATCAACTTAAGTGCTAATTATAATTGCATAATGAAATTAATAGATTCAGTTTTTGTAAACACTACATTAATTTATAAATATATTTACAATAAATATATTAACATTTCAATCATTAATAACAATGCAAATAATAATGTAATCGTTCATATTATCTATTATTCTACTTGGAACACTTTAAAGGGTTGAAGGAATTAGTGTCAACTGTTGAATAGTTGCTAAAAAATAAATAACAATAAATGCTAATAACTTGTGATAGTAACTGAGTCAGACCACCAAAAGTGAAATTCCACCAATGTGTAATGTTTTTGAATGATCTGAAAATGAAAATACTAAAACATAAAATTTCTGAGTATATTTACAAAATAAAAGGCCAAAAGAATGCTTGGTCGCATCATGAAATTTTGATCGTATCTCGGGCGAATTATATGATCAAAATTTTCGTCGTAAGACCAGAATGTTGTATGGCGAGCGGTCGTATGACGAGTTTCGAGTCATACCTACAAATGCATTTTTTATATGGATGAATTTTTATATGCAAATGAGTTCCTGGAGATAAGAATTATATCCAAATTACGAACCCCCCCAAAAACTACATGTATTCTGTTTCCGCTGTTTTATTTTGAAGATATTCTCGCGGATGCATTGATTCTCGCTTTAGAAGCTCACTCTACCATATACTGGTACATATATAACCCTCTATTTTCTTTTACCCATAATCTGCTTAAACTTATTTATGCTTGGGGACGCTGTGGCTGAGTGCCACGACCTGAAAAGGAGCCTTCGGTGGGCGAAATTGTGTCGCTGGGGTGGGCATTGGGCCGTGTGGTCAGTAATAAGGACGTTGACAAATTTGTTGGTCGATGTGCACCAAAAACGGAGCATGAGTAAATGCAATGCTCGGCAATACATGAGGAATTTAACCAAAACGCAGCCGTGGAGGAAGTAGCCATCATCGCAAAGGCATAGATCAGAAAAAAACTGGGGAAAAACGAGCTTTCCGACTGGAAAAAACAACCTGAAAAGTGTTCACGATTCGTGCCCACCTTGACGACTGTCTTGTTCATTTTAGAAAAAATATTAAAATTCCCCAAAGACAATTGTCTTTGTAGTTTTTTCCCCCAAAATGTTCACCATCCAAGACTTGAGAAGCAGGTAAAAACCAGTAGAGACCTTTAAAATGGGTGTAAAATTAAGTTTCAAACAAAATATCAATACGGTAATGTTTGTTGTTGATCAATGTTGTTGTTTGAATTCTTAATGCTGTGTTCATTAAATGTGTGTTCATGTTTGTGTGCTATCTCTATGTTGCATCCCGGTAGCTTTCTCTTTTTCCCATTTGTTTCAGTATGGGTAGATTTTGTGTGTGTGTACCATAGACCAGTTATTTTCAAAGCCAATAAACAATAGACCATCTACATATGTCTGCATTCCAGAATGACAATTGCCCCAGAATCTGAATTTGAGCACAGTTAATGATGTCGGTTTGTTTTGTGCTAAGGTATATTTTTCCGATTATTTTGACCACATTTACAACTGTACAATTTTAGAGGCATTTAAATTGGGTTCTGGCAGCAGAGTGATTTGTTGATAGTATGTTTGCCACATAGTTCTGGTTTCTGGGTTTGAATCTTTGCTCTTGCTGGCCTCTGTGTAGTTTGAATGTGTGTGCAGGGCAAATATGTGCCCTTTCTGTGGTTCCTCGAGCTTCCTTTTACATTCCAAAAAGATGCCTGGTAGGATCATTGAGGGCTATTAATTACTATAGCAGCGATTACGAATGATTGTATGTGAAACTACCATGTCAGCACATCCCAATAAATGTTAAGCCTGATTAAAGGTCTTGCGGTCGATCGTTAAAATATCGGCCTTGACACCTGCGTAATGTGTA
This sequence comes from Stigmatopora nigra, assembly GCF_051989575.1. Taxonomy (NCBI): domain Eukaryota; kingdom Metazoa; phylum Chordata; class Actinopteri; order Syngnathiformes; family Syngnathidae; genus Stigmatopora; species Stigmatopora nigra. Next base: position 3,211,255 of record NC_135525.1, on the reverse strand, counting down.
TCTCATGCAATTATTGCACCCAGAGACTTGGTGAACACTATACCACAACGGACACACTTCCTGGTTGTGCTTACGTTACGTCCTTTTTGAAACAAAAATATTGTATATATGTGATTAGGAAATAAAACATGTATTTCTTGTTCGAAAGTGACAACTATTGCAGTAATATGAACCATTGAAAAAAATCGAGGCCACAACATTTTAAATTTCTGATGAGAAAATCGTAACTTCTGTCATTAAAAAGCATCAGGTTCTCATCAAGATAGACTTATTTCTTCAAGTTGAATCATTTGATATTTTGCATTTACAAAGACATTAACTTCCTAATGATATTGACCCTAAAAATGTTCTTTTGATTCATCCAGTATCTAAGAAATACCATGTAGGATGATTTTTCTCAAGATTTTTCTTTCAATGTAACACATTTGTACTCCCTTTTAAAAACAAGAATATGGAGGTGAAATTGAATCTGGGAGCGGCTTATACGTGAGAAATTGTTAAATTCAACTATTTTAAGGAAATTTTAAGGGTGCGTCTTATATGCAGGGGGGATTATATACACGAGTAAATACGGTATATTTATTTCTTTGACAAAAATGTCCTGTTACAAACTAGAGTAAAAAGTATCAGTTTTTGGGTTGACTTCAACTGACTTAAGGCAGGGGTGGGTAAACTATTTGACAAAGGGCCGCAATGGGTGCAAGTTTTCATTCCAATCCATAAAGAGGACATCTTTTCACCAATCTGGTGTCCTATAAGTGCAATCAGTGGATTGCAGTCTGTGGCTTCTTGTTTTCTGCAGAAATCTCATCGGTTTAAGTGTTTGTGCTGGATCGGTTGGAACAAAAACTTGCTCCCACAGCGGCCCTTCAGGACTGATTTGCCTACACCGGTGCTCGGACGTTTGGTTGTTGGTCTTTTGGTCGCCGGTCTTCTGGTCGCCGGTCTTCTGGTCGCCGGTCTTCTGGTCGCCGGTCTTCTGGTCGCCGGTCTTCTGGTCGCCGGTCTTCTGGTCGCCGGTCTTCTGGTCGCCGGTCTTCTGGTCGCCGGTCTTTTGGTCTCCGGTCTTTTGTTCGCCGGTCTTTTGGTCGCCGGTCTTTTGGTCGCCGGTCTTTTGGTCGCCGGTCTTTTGGTCGCCACTTTTTTGGTCGCCGGTCTTTTGGTCGCCGCTCTGTGGTCCCCATTGGTTGCCGTTGGGGTTAGGGTTATGGTTGTAAAATGTACTTATATATTGAACCCTTACCTTAACCCTAACTCTAACTCTAACGGTGACCAAAAGACCAGCGACCAACGGGGACCAAAAGACCGGCGACCAAAAGACCGGCGACCAAAAGACCGGCGACCAAAAGACCGGCGACCAAAAGACCGGCGACCAAAAGACCGGCGACCAAAAGACCGGCGACCAAAAGACCGGCGACCAAAAGACCGGCGACCAAAAGACCGGCGACCAAAAGACCGGTGACCAAAAGACCGGCGACCAAAAGACCGGCGACCAAAAGACCGGCGACCAAAAGACCGGCGACCAAAAGACCGGCAAGCAAAAGATCGGCAACCAAAAGACCAGCGACCAAACGTCCGGTCACGGCCCACACCTGACCTACGGTCTGAGTAACCCTAAAACTATATTTGGCGACGAGCAATGTGTTTTTGTGTGACAGTTTAAATTTGATCTGTAGACTTCATACCTTTGCCAATGTACGTCCGTATTTCTCTTGTTTCTTAGTTCTTTTTATGGGATTTAACTTTGTTTACACAGTAATTGCTATTTTTTTGGCTAAAGCTAAAAAAAACAGTTTTCTTCTTTGGGGCCATAATGTGAAATATATAGGGTGAAAATGGCAAAAAACGCTTCCTGTGCTTTGGCGTATGAATGTGTGCATGTAAACACGTCAAGCCCATTGTGACCACTGTCTGTGAAAGTTGCTATTTAAAATGAGTTTGCTTGCCTGATTAAAATATTACCTAAATTTGTAACCATGGTGAAGAAAATAAGTGATTGATTATTTCCTCATAAATAATCACCAAGGCAAACTGACAACTGTATATCATGCTAGTATTAATTACTATATTATGACATGATTCCAACCGTCTGTATCAACCTGTCACGCATATGTGCAGCAGTTGGGAGTACAGAAGAATTCTAACCTCATACATACCATTCGTATGAGTTGCAAGGATATTTAGAGTATGACAAAAAGTTAAAATACTATGACTCCGATTCGAATAAGCCAAACTAGCTATGAGCCCAATGATTAAGACCAGCATTTTTTTGTATTTTTCTTCTTGGGCATGTATTCCTCTCAGGAACAGTCCATTCTTTAAGCCATAAAACATAGTTTTATTCAGCCCTTACTGGAAGCAAGGTGATCCTAAACAAATCAATGCTGATCAGCTTATGGTACAACTTTGTCTTTGTTCAGAGTGTTTGTAAAAGGTGTTGTACCTGCCCTACCCAAACTTTATATGAGTAGCTTTGTTAAATAGGAATTTGTGTAATGTGGCAGAGTTAGGGCTTATTTCCCTGTAGTATCATGTGTTTAATGCAGAATTGAAACAGAAAGGGAAGAACTGAAATAAAGAACCTAGAATAAACTCCAAGGGATGTTTGGTGGGAAATGCTTGCCTGTGACTTGCTTTTTTTTAATTCTGGCAAATTGGATATTTTAAAGATCTTTATATCTTAGTGCTGGGCAATCTTAATATTTTTATTTTCCCTCAGTGTTGATATTCAATATAATCATCAAATTAATGTTAAGAAATCAGTAAAACTGAAAGTAACTAGATTGGTCCAGCATACATGAGAAAAAAAATATGAATGAGAAATTTCATTAACTCATTCATTTTCTTGTTTAAAACCGAACATTTGCATACTGTGGTTTACTTGGGGTAGGTGTTACAACACTTTTACATGATGCCAAAGTAAATGAACATTATGAACTGTTGAGCCATATGCTCATAATTAACATTGTTGCATGTTCCCTACCACTGTCTCCCTGCAGTTTTTGCAAGTATATGCCCTTCATATGAAACTGGATTCACGCAAGAACTTTTTACTATAACCGGGAACATATGGGGAATTTCTGCAATCTTTTCTGTCTCGCAACTTGCATTGCTTGTTTAACTCAATTATAAATATAAACTCCAATCCTAAGCAACAGCTGTGTATAAATAACATTTTTAGAGGCAATATCTCAGATCAACAGGATTTACTCATGACATTTCAATACAGATGAAAGTAGATTGAAAGCATCAGCAACTTTACAGTATCATTATTGGTATCTTATCAGTCCACAGTTTTCTCGGTTATTAACAACTGTGAAATGATTCTCTAAGTGAAACTAAAAGTGTAATAATGTTTTCAAAAAAGCCTAAAAATGGATTCAAGGTGTGATATGGGGTTGGGGTTAAGGTTAGGATTTAATATCTAAGTACATTTGACAACCATAACCCTTACGGCGACCAAAAGACCTGTGACCAACGGGACCAAAAGACCGGCGACCAAAAGACCGGCGACCAAAAGACCGGCGACCAAAAGACCGGCGGCCAAATGTCCGAGCACCAATGTTTTGTGTAGTTTTTTATTTATTTTTTCACAAAAAGAGGAACCAGAAACATTCACACTGCCCACCAGCTGGTGTAATTATCTGTCACTCTATACATGCCTCAGTTGATGGGAGTGGTGATATATAGAAAATGGCTGGAAGCCACCAGCTGTGTTTATCTTAGTTCTTCTATCTGAGGGTAGGCCTGGCCGGGTGTTTGTAGGACACCATGATAATCACCACACATCTCTCCATGATTCATAGTGAGTTTACTTTTACCTACGTTACTTGGCTCACCTTCTTGATGTTATTCATCCACATGAACAATATGGGTCTTTCAAAATGTGTTTAATAACGCAAGACAAAAAATGTAATGACCGGTCTACAAAAATAACAATTTTCCTCTTTATGGTTTATGTTATGATACCAATAAACTAATGTGGAATATCTAAGAATGAACCTTAGCCATTTTTTTAACCGTACCTTTACGATTCTGATATTTACAGTTTTTGCATTTGATTTACACTAGGACTTGAACCAAAAAACAAACTCCAAAACAAAGTCCTAACCCTAACCTTAACACATCCAACCCCCAACTTAATAACAGTCTTATGAACTGTTGTTTTAAGTAAATTGTATGTAGTGCTTAACATATTAAATAAACAACTACCAGTTGGCATACCATCCCTTCTAGTTCGCATGTCAATCGGTAGAGTTAATAGCAGTCAACGGAATATAAATACTCTCCCCTCATCTCATCTCGTTATTTGAACTGCTTTATCTTCATTAGGGTCTTGGGGCTGCTGGAGCCTATCCCAGCTGACTCCGCTGACCCCAAATCGGTGGCCAGCCAATTGCAGCGCACATGAAGACGGACAACCATCCACACTCACACCCATAACTATAGGCAATTTAGAGTGTCCTATCAGCCAAATATGCATGTGTTTTCAATGTGGGAGGAAACTGGAGTATCCAGAGGAAACCCACGTAGGCCCGGGGAGAACATGCAAACTCCACACAGCTGTACATGACCTGGATTAGAAATGTAAATCCTATACACTGTAAATATATATACTCTATGGATTTTCCAAATTACTTTTTTTAAAGGGGAAAAATAGCAAACCACATTAAGAGTAGGAAGAAGAAACTGGAGGTACTTAGATTCCTGCATTCAGAAAAGCCTTGCTAGAATTTTGCAACACATTCAAAATAAGATTCCTAAAAAGCTAATAAATTTTTTTTTGAACAAGCATTCTTTAACATAACTTAACTCTTTTTGAGTGTGGCCCAGTGACCGAGTAGGTAGCGCATTGGCCTCACAGTTTTCCGATCGAGGGTTTAATCCCAGGTGCGCACCTTCCTATGTGGAGTTTCCATGTTCTCTCCGGGCTTGCGTGGGTTTTCTCCTGGTACTCCGGTTTCCTCTCACATCTCAAAAGTAACAAATTGCTCTTTGGTATGAGTGTGAGCGCGAATGATTGTCCGTCTCCTTATTCCCTGCGATTGGCTTGTGGATTGTGGGATATAATATAATTATGTTGAATAAGTGGCCTCTGAGCTCATGTTGTGTTTCTCTTTTTCTCCAGGTTGCCAATCAAACACTACACTCAGATCAGCCCGACCTCCCACTGTGTTTCCAGCTCACTGTACTGTCATGGCTGCCATGCATCTATCTGTGGGCTGTCTCCCCTATCTACCTTTTTTACCTAAAGAAGAACAACAAAGGCTACATTATGATGTCCATCATGAACCGATTCAAAACGGTAAAAAAAAGGCTACAAATTTGGTCAAATCATTTCTCACCTATTGTATTTTAACCACATTACATCTCAAAGGTTGTGTGGGAAGACTCTCATAGTAGTTTCTCTTTCGGAAAACAATACGATGCTATCTGCGGCCTTAATTGTGGAAACATGATCTTGCTTGATGCTCGCAATACAGACATTGATTGTCTTGAAAGGATCAGCTACAAGGAACACTGTCAAACTTCATCTTTACATTACTTTAATCTGCTACAACAAGGGTGCAAAACTCCGATCCTCAAGGGTCCCCTATCCAGTATGTTTTCCATGTCTCCCTCCACCAAAATACCCGAACCAAATAATCAGGATTGTTATAAAGCTTGTGGACAGCTTGCTGAGGTGTTGATCATTTTATAGAAAAATGCAATCCATCTGATTTTATAATTGAACAACTATAAAAACAAAATGAAACGACACAACTTGTTGGTTGTTTGCCATTATTTACTACTCCTACTATAGGTAATTTAGAACAGTGTTTCCCAACGTTTTTTGAGATGCGGTGCACTTTTTGCAAATTTCAAGGGACACCGCCATCGGAAAATCTTTTAATTTAAAACTATGTTGCCTATATTAACAATAATCATTCTCATCAAAGTTTTATCAGCAGGAATCCCATAAACCTCCAAAATATTCCAAAATCTAATTTTTCACACTCACTTAATGTTACCAAAAGTCGATGTCTGCGGACCCTGAACAATTTCCGGTCCGAGTGATGCAAGTATAAGTAATGTCATATTTATACTCGCATCATTTTATGACTTTTCTCCAAATATTACATAAATCTCCTTATATTACGCAAAAAAATGTGCTCATACAGAGTTTATGCCGCCAAATGTTGATGCCCTAGAAACTAAAAAACCTTCGGTTTATGTTAGAGAAAAAAAGCAACAACATGACTATTTCACAATAGTATAACCTATCATTTGACGTTCATCATATTTGGATTTTAACTTTGTAATACAGTGTTCCCCCGCTACTTCGCGGTTCAGCTACCGCGGACTCAGAGCTTCGCGGATTCTTTTTGAAAAAAAAATACAAATATTACATTGAAACAACATATTTTACAGTTTTTTTTTGTTATAACATGAATTTCACTCTCTCTACCCGTATTCTATATGGTGTACTGTATACAGGGGGGTAAAATTTGTTTTTTTTAATTAAATTTTTAAAAAAAAAAAAAATTGGAATTAAATTCAAATTAAGCATTTTTTAAGGGGAATCCCTACTTCGCGGAAATTCACTTATCGCGGGTGGTCCCCATTAACCGAGATAACCGTGGGAACACTAGTTAATTTTAATCTCCTTATATTCATAGTCACTTTTCTCTCTGACTATTACATTGTATGGCTTCTTGCAATTTCCCCCGGGACACCTGCCCATTGCTCACGGCACACCTGTGTGCGCGGCACAGTGGTTGGGAAACACTGATTTAGAAGGGACTCACTTTAGAGCAGTGATTTTCAAACTTTTTTGGCCACCGCCCCCTTCACCGCCGGGCCAAAATGCCAACGCCCCCTTCACCGCCGGGCCAAAATGCCAACGCCCCCCTCTTTACCCCTTTCCAACGAACGAAGCTTAAATAAATAGAAGACAGGCGCCTCAGATATTATTCGCTAATTTCGTTTCTTTTAATAGACCAATGCGCAGTTCACCTCGAATCATAAAAATTGATAGCTGATGCATTAAGCCGGTCGCTGTGCGCATACGTCTGTGGTTAAGCGTTGCCGGCGCGCTATTGTGTGCTCCTCTGCGGCTGACTGGATGGTGGTGGTTTCCCCAGTCGCCTGCATCGACGATAAACTCGCGACAATTAGTGATATACGGTATATGCGCGCTGCTCGTGAGCGCTCGAGCAGACAACGTTTCTTGTTTCAATAAAGCTTGTTTTTTGTCGACTTTTTATTACAGACAATCAATTTTTCCGGTCTTTCTACAAACACCAACGTCACATTTTACTGTAATTGCTCCATCGCCCCCTTCACTATTTCAACGCCCCCCATTCGCCTGTTTATTCGTCAGCGCCCCCCTGAAAGTTCACACCGCCCCCCGGGGGGCGGTACCGCCCACTTTGAAAACCACTGCTTTAGAGTGACACTATAATGCAAAAGAAAATACAGTATATCTTTATGCTGTAATAGTAGAATGTGTTTATGTCATATGCAATAGCTTATATTTTTCTCCTTTGATGTTATTTTAGGTATTTGGCTTGCTCTTATGGCTCATTTGTTGGACTGATCTCTTCTACACATTTCATGAAACGCAGCAAGGACTCAGTCAGCCTCCTATTTTCTTTATTACTCCACTCATTGTCGGCATGACTATGGTAAGAAAACTTTATGATCTGCTTAACATTGATGCATACGTGTCGTTGACATGTAAAGATTTCAGACATACATTGCTAACCAAGCCTATTTTGTAATTATACTTATTTATAACTCACAATTTTAAAGGATCCATGAAGACTCACTTGCTGTGGAACACATTATTTCTATTGCAAGTTAAGTCCCCACAGCTTTTAACTTACCAGTTATGGAAAAAACATAACCTTGATAACTGAGATTTCTTGACTTTATCATTAATTCGTTTTTGGTTGTTGTCATTATTTCTATTTATAACTCACAATTTTAAAGGATCCATGAAGACTCACTTGCTGTGGAACACATTATTTCTCTTGCAAGTTAAGTCCCCACAGCTTTTAACTAACCAGTTATGGAAAAACATAACCTTGATAACTGAGATTTCTTGACTTTATCATTAATTCGTTTTTGGTTGTTGTCATTATTTTTTCTCAAATGTGTGCCAGTGTTTTCTAAGATCAGAGATTTTGAATAAAAACATACACAGTTTAAAAAATCCCAATCAGAGTGTTTACCCAAGACGACCTCTTCTTTGGCTGTCATAGTAACAGACAAAGAAATGGAATGAGAAACATGCTCTACTGCGCATCTGACGCAGTCAGAGAGTACAACACGAGAGTAGTCAGCAGTCAGACCTCAGTTTACCTTACATGCCCTTGATGTTCTGTCTCATCTAATCTCAGTTGGTCTCGTCCCTTCCCCCTTCCCTAATTCCATCTGTCACCTACATTATGTTCTTGCTTTCTCATTCAGCTACTGGCCACATTTTTGATCCAGTTTGAGCGATTACGAGGGGTTCAGTCCTCAGGGGTTCTCTTCATATTCTGGTTCCTGTCTGTGCTGTGCGCCATTGTGCCTTTCCGCTCTAAGATTCTGCTGGCATCCAGCCAGGTAAGAATATGCCTTAAACTATTAAACTGGTTTTACTCCTTCATTTGATGAAAAAAATATTACAGGGCCCAGCGGTCGAGTGGTCAGTGTGTTGGCTTCAGTTCTGGGGTTGAGGGTTCAATCCCAAATTTGTCCTCACTGTGTGAACTTTGCACGGTTTCCCTGTGCTTGCGTGGGGTTTCTCCAGGTACTCTGGTTTCCTCCCACAGCCCCAAAACATGCAGGGGAAATTGGTTTAAATTTTCCTTCCGTTTGAGTGTAAGCGTGAATGGTTGTCCGTCTCCTAATGCCCTTTCGGGGTGGCCGTAGTTGGTTAGGATAGGCTCCAGGACCCCCTGCGATCCTTCTAAGGATAAGCAGTTAAGAAAATAATGAATGAACATTACAGCAAAAAAAAAAAACGAGTTAAACAAGTGATTGTTAAACTTTCCCTATTTACCTTTTAGAGAATTTGTATAAGGTGATTAGGCTGAGAAAAAAAGAAGAGAATCTGTCAAGGACCTTTGATAGGACTGCAGTCATCGTCTAAAAATTAAAAAATAAAGTAAACTGGTACAGCAAAATAAGTCACAATGAAATTGCAAATTGAACTTGGGTTTCATGCATTTAATTTTTTTACTATTTCTATTCTATTCGACTTCTATTTTAACAACTCTTAGGATATCCATGGCTGCTGTTAATTAGCCCTGGCAACACATGTGGTGCCTCAAATGTATGCCTGTTTAGTGTACCTCTTAAAGCTCTTTTCCAATATGTACATACTTTAATAAGGTATTTGACAGGAACATTTTACACTAGATTTTTTCCCATGTGTAAAATATTTTTTTCAGAGTTAAAAGTGGACTGAATACATATTCCACATTCCAACCGTACCAGAAAAAATACAGAAACAATTTTTTTCTTTATGCCGTGGCTTGCAGCTTACTGGATATTTTGCAAGGGTCAGTCCAGGCCACAGCTCAGCAGAGCAGGAAGAGGGAATACTAGCCCTGTTGTTTCAAAGGTATTATCGCACCTCTCGTGCAGTACCAACAGAGCTGCAATTTACTGCAAATAATCCCTTTGGCAGGCTAACAGGCAAGACATGGTTTATCAAGCTTAAAAGAACAACATTTTTACATCATAGGTGTGAACCAGTGTACAATAATACCCCAACATACGAGTGCCTCGACATACGAGCAATTTGAGATACGAGTACAATTATGAGCAAATATTTACCTTGAGATACCAGACAAATTTTGAGGTACGAGGATTTAAGACAGCCAGTTGGTCAGGCCGCACTGGGCGGAGCGTTGCAATCTTTCGTTTTATTTTTATTTTTTTCCCCCTTAGTCAGTGCAGAATTAAGGGAAACACAATGGACCGAAAGCAAGCCGGTTCAAAGAAGGGTAGTGCGAAGAAAGGACGTATGATGACAATCGATATTAAGCATGGAATTATCGAAAAACATGAGTAGTGTACGGGTGGCTGAGCTGGCACGCCATTACCTATGGAGAAGCAGGAAGTTGGCTCCGAAAGCCACGGTGGAAAATTTTTAAGTGTGTTAAGTTAAATTTAAAGTTATGTTATGTTCCGAGCGCATCTATCAAGTTACTCTCTCCCCTATCCACGAACTCCCCCCGTTGGATAAAATAATTACTCATTTTATTATTAAACATCATAACCACTAGTTATGGGAACATACTTAGTTTTTTGTTACGTAACAAGCGCATCAATCAAGTGACTCTCACTCGCTCTCTCTTTCCCCGATCTTTGAACTCCCCGTTGTATAAAACAATGCCTCATTTTATTATTGAACATCATAACATTATGGGAATATAACTAGTTTATGTTACGTAACGAGCGCATCTGTCAAGTGACTCTCTCTTTCTTGTCTTGTCTCTCTCTCTCCCCTATCCACGAACTCGCCATATAAAATAATGCCTCATTGTATTATTAAATTTAACCATTAGTTATTTGTTACTCTGTTAGTAGATGGTGAATTGCAACCAAAAAAAATGTTTTTCCACTGTAATCTAGTCTGATTTGAGATACGGATAAATCAACATTCAAGCTCAGTCCTGGAACATTTACACAAATAAGTAACAACAAATGCCACTGTCCTTTTGCTTCAGACCGTTGTCGAGTAAACGTGTCCTTAGACCAGTGTTTCCCATCATATTTTTTTTTATAATCCCTAAATCGGGGTCCAAAAACAAAGGAGAATAATCTGCCACAAGAGAAGTATATATAGTGTAAGCAGATCACATTCACATTAATTTACTCCGATTATATCTTTGACAATGCATGTTTCAACACCCAAAAAACAATCAAATGACAAAAATATAGAAATACTAAGATACCCTAAATTATTTTGGAACAGAAAAAAGGATTGAGGGGTAATCCACTCTTTGGTTACCTTGATTCATTTGCAGTGTTTTGTAGAATCCGACCAATAGCATTATACATTAATTGTTTAGTTGGCGCCTTTTTAAGCAGGAGTTACCTGAGGCCATTTGTAACTCAAGTCGAGTTCGATTAAATAATTGGAGTTATCAGAGATAAAATATTAATGGGTCTTAGCTCCACTGGGAATAACAGCAGCATTGTCCCTCTAGACCAGACTTGGGCAATCCGGTCCTCGATGGCCGCTGTGGGTGCAGTTTTTTGTTCCAACCAATCCAGCACAGACCGTTTAACTATTGAGATTTCTGCTGAAACAAGAAGCACCTGATTGCAATCCACTGATTGCTCTTCTAAGATACCTGATCTGATTGATGGAAATGTTTCCTCTTATGGGTTGGAATGAAAACCTGCACCCATTGCGGCCCTTTGTGGAATTAATTGCCCAGGTCTGCTGCAGACTATAGGTGTGAAACTCATTCCATAAAGGGCCAAGTGGGCGCAGGTTTTCGTTCCAACCCATCAAGATGACATCTTTTGACCAATCTGTTCTCTTACAACTGTAATCTGTTGATTGTGGCCATGTGCTGCTTTTTACAGCAGACCTCGTCATTGGGCTAACTGTCTGCGCCGTATCAGTGGAATCAGTTTGACACCTGAAATCAAATGGTCCTTATAAAGGCATTTTGGCTCATATTATAAAGATCCTCATGTTCTCTGTGTTTGTGTTTTTTTCCAATTCTAGGTTGAAATCACGGACAAGTTGCGATTCACCACATTCTATTTCTACTTTGGTTTAGTGGTCTTGGAGCTGATTCTGTGCTGCTTCAATGAGAAGCCTCCTCTTTTTTCTAATGTTGTCACAGACCCCGTGAGTCATGTTGTGCAGTTTCCTCACAATACTTCTATGTCAGCATGTTAGAACATGAATGTTTTGATAACATAGCACATTCAAAGTCCACAAAACTATGAGAATGGTATTTGCTTGATCTTACACAGCACTTGGTTGCTGCAAACAGATTGGCCTTTTTGTAGTCCATTATTTATAAGCTCGTGTAAAGCTTGGAATATAGCATTTCTGTTACACCTCAATAGCCACCATAAGCCTCTTATGTATACATTTAAACACATTTATTTAAGTAGAAAGTTCCAGTGGGGCAAATAAGTATTTAGTCAACCACCAATTGTGCAAGTTATCCTACTTGAAAAGATTAGAGAGGCCTTTAATTGTCAACATGCATTTAAGGCAGTACAGTCTTGATCCAATCAGTAAATATTTTATTCCGTACCACACATCCTTGTAAGGGTTGCTGGAGGCTATTCCAGCTGAACCCGCGAAAGGCAGGCTACACCAAGGGTGGCCTACTCCGATCCTTGTGGGCCCTTTTTCAGTCTGTTTTCCATGTCTCCCTTCACCCACACACCTGAATCAATGATCAGGATTATTATCAAGCTTCTGGACAGCTTGCTGATGAGTTGATCATTTGATTCAGATGTGATGTAGGATGGAGATAGGGAAAATCGAATGGATAGGGGCCCTTGAGGACCTGAGTTGGGTACCCCTGGAATACATTTTAGACTGATTAAAGAAATATGTGAATGGAGTTTTATTGTCCCATTTAATCAGCAATTATTCACTTATTCTATTTCTAGTGCAATTTGTGTAATTTTCATATATAATGTTATCATTTCGCTCTCATTTGTCTGCTTTAAAAAAATATTGTTTGTTGTATTTTTGTTTTCCATCTAGAATGTCTGCCCAGAATCCATGGCTGGGTTTCTGTCAACCATGACATTTTGGTGGTTCACAAGGTTTGTCCTTTGTGCTTGTTGCAACATGTCAAATATCCAGTCCATTTGAACTTTTTTATAATTAGAAATTTAGCAATGATAGGAAATGACTTCATATCACTGTAACAAGTATCCACACATAAACATTAATAGGACATTTGTATTTATATATGAATGTATCATAGCTTATGGCCACTTACTTAATTATGTAATTCATTCATTCTTTCATTCATTCGTTTTCTGAATCGTTAATCCTCACAAGAGTCGCGGGGGGTGATGGAGCCTTTCCCAGCTAACTCCGTGGCCAGCCAATCGCCAGGCACATGGAGATACACAAACCATTCATGCCCACACTAATGCTTAGGGGCAATTTCGAGTAGTCAAACAGCATGCACCTTTTTGGGATGTGGGAGGAAACTGAACCACCCACATGCTAACTCCACAGTGACGACTGATCTGGTATCAAACCCTTAAACCCAGAACTGTGAGACCGATGCGCTAACCGCTCATCCACCTAGTTATATAATACCTGTTTTTTTTTTTTTGGTCTTTAAATGTATTTGAGGTAATGTCATTAGTTGGCATCTGGTATATTGGATCCAGGCTCAGTAGCTTCTTTCTATTTTCTCTTGTACTGGACTGGAAATCTGAAACGAGTAGAGAAATGATTAGTGAGTTCCAGTAAACTCAATTACTAAGTCCTTTCATAATAAGCTTTTGGAGTGGGTAAAATGCATTGTAGTTTTTTTTCTAAATGGAGAATGATTGTAGAAATTGGTAGATGACAGTATTGAATACTTATTTTATTCATAATTGCTTTTTTTGTCTAGTATGGCCATTAAAGGATACAAAATGCCCCTTGAAGCCAAAGACCTATGGTCTCTGAATCCACGCGACAGCTCTAAAGCAATGGTGCCGAAACTCCTCAAAGAGTGGGAGAAGGAGCAAGCTAAAGCCAAGAGGTACTTTTCCATTTCTACAAATAGTATTTAGAAAGGTTACTGTCCATCCTCAATTTTAAATCTAGCATGAATGTGAAATTTTAGTGAGGAAGATTTTGTTCAGTTTCTACTTCCGTTGTAGCCAATCACTTTGACGTGATATATATTGATTGGTTTAGCACAACTGAATCTAAATTGGACACATAACATCTATTAATATGTTCATCTTGCACATATTCCATTTAGTTAAAAATTATTCAATGTCTGAATTATTTTTACAACTAAATTGTCAACAACCCAAATTGCTTTTTTTGTGTGATAAAACAAAATGTAATAACCTCTCCTACACATGCTCTTTCATGCACACACCCCCACGCACACAGACAAATTAAACTTGTGAAGCAACGAACCTGAGAACATTAAATTTTGTTATAGCGAGGGAAAGCTACCACGTTTATTTTACCTAGATGTTTTTGTGTTTCCTGATGACTGACAGTTACATTTCAAATGATGTTAGATTTGAGTCAATGATCTGCTCTTTTCTCCAAAATTAAACAACTGAATGAACATTCTCCAAGACAATCGGTTCCATTTTAAGTTTCAAGGACTCATGTGAATAGGGAAATAAAACCCTTTTACGTTCACTTTCCAGCTATTTCAATGTAACTTTATCCACTTTTCAGTAAACAGAATATAGCCAATGAAGTTGCCTATTGCAAGCCTCCTCCATCATCTACCAACCACATGGGAAGCAACAGTGGAACTAGCCCAGAAGAAGTTGAAGTCCTGCTGTCAAGTCAAAAAGTTGTACCGCACCAGCCATCGTTTTTACGTTCACTGATAAAAGCCTTTGGACCCTACTTCCTGATTGGTTCATCTTACAAGCTTCTGCAGGATATCATCACATTTGTTAACCCTCAACTACTCAGGTGAATAGAATTACCTTAAATTTATCAAGATATTATATTTTTGAGGCATATAAGTAGTGTAATTCTGAAGAACGTACAAGTCACAATTTTACTGGTTTTGATTTTAGATACCTACAGTTGTGGTCAAAAGTTTACATACACTTGTGAAGAACATAAGGTCATGGCTCTCTTGAGTTTCCAGTTATTTCTATAACTCTGATTTTTCCCTGATAGTGATTGGAACAGATACGTCTTTGTCACACAAAAACATTCATGAAGTTTGGTTCTTTTATGACTTTATCATGGGTGAACAGCAAAAAGTGATCAAATCTGCTTGGTCAAAAATATACATACAGCAGCGCTAATATTTGGTAACATGTCTCTTGGCCATTTCCACTTCAATTAGGCGCTTTTTGGTAGCCATCCACAAGCTTCTGGTTAGCTTCTGGTTGAATCTTTGACCACTCTTGACAGAATTGGTGAAGTTCGGTTAAATTTGAAAGCATGTACATGGTTTAGAAAACAACTTCAATGATGTTTTTAATTGAATACCCTATTAACAAAATTCATTTTCTATAACATCCCAATTTAAAGTCTGTGAACCCCTGTAAATTTGAGGTTTGGAACTTAACTAGCAGGTCTTTCTTTCACAACACATCCTCAAATATTCCCTGAAAGACACACTTATACACAGCTCTTATACTCACACTAAAGCAGTCAAAGTGCCAGCTACTGTATGCCAAGGTTAGTTGAGCGAGTAGTAGTAGTGCTTTGCCAACATCTTGTGTTGCTGTGCCCAAAATTGTAAACTTTTTCATAGGCAGTGTCAATCAGTCAGAAATTTTCTTTATTGGTGACAGGGCTTTTTACTGAATAGTCTAATGTTCAAGAGACTACTGTATTCTGATAATGCTCCTTTGGAGGTTGTCTTTCTGCCCAGACAAACAAAACATTAGAGGGAACATTGCTCCCTTATCTAATCTTTGCTCGATCATAATCATTGAAGAATATATTCGGAAATGCAATAAAATAAACCCCCCGCTGGATGTTCTCACATTCACTCTGGGGCCTAAAGATCATTATAGACAATGTTGTTTTCTCTTCACAAACTAAAACTTGAAGATAGGGTCATAGGGTTCGAAGCAATTGTCAAGCTGTGATGCCTCTCTTTGAAAAGAAAATGGATGTTCAGAGTAAGGTAACGCATCTGTCAATTTGTTTGAGTAATTTAGTGTCCTTTCACTCCCTAGAGAGGTCTTTAGCTTTGAAACGTTGAATTCTAAGAGTCTAATTCTAACAGCAATAATCAGATAGCTGCCAAAAAGATTGTACTAGATAGAGCAGGGGTGTCAAACTCCCTGCGGGCCGAATACAGCTTATTTTGAGATCAAGCGGGCCGGACCAGTAAACTCATTGCAAAATGACATAGAACTAACAATAAGCCCACTTTTTTCCTTTGTATTAGTCACTAATACTAATAATTAGTGCAGAGAATGAGTAAATTATCAAAATGTTTATTAACAGAATTTTCCTTTTACATTATGAACAATATATTATGAACAACCTTTTACAAGGTGGTCCTAGTTCTGCCGCAGTGTTGCTTTCATGTTGTCTGCACGTACTAAAACACTGCGCTACCTAGCGGATAATGCAATAACTACACATTTTAAAGAAAATTCATATTTTTTATACAATGCAGCTTTCCTCCCTGGGCCGTACCAAACCACCAAACGGGCCGGATCCGGGCCCGTGGGCCGTATGTTTGACACTCCATGTACTAGAGCATTCTGTTAAGGAACATTTACAATATGTTTGCTTGTGCCTCTGTTGCAGAATGTTGATCTCCTTCACAAAGCAAAAAGGTGTTCCTGACTGGTGGGGTTACTCGCTGGCCTTTCTTATGTTCTTTACAGCTTTTTTGCAAACTCTCATCCTGCACCAGCACTTTCAGTATTGCTTTGTTACTGGCATGCATGTACGCACAGCTCTAATCGGCGCTATCTACAGAAAGGTATATAAATGTGTATATGAGATTTCATTATAAATAGTTGCATTGAAAATGTTTCAACATCTTGTTTGATGATCCTTGATGATCTGTTGTTTTTTGTCTCTTATGTGCAGGCGTTGGTAATAACTAATGCTGCCAAACGCTCGTCGACAGTGGGGGAGGTGGTTAACCTAATGTCTGTGGATGCTCAGAGGTTCATGGACCTTACCACCTTCCTCAACATGCTGTGGTCTGCTCCTCTTCAGATTATGCTTGCACTATATTTCCTCTGGCAGGTACATTAGGATGTGATAAAAGTACAAACTATTTGTTTTCTTCAGTAAACTTTCTAATGTTATTTTTTTCATCATTGCATTTAGAGTTCATTGAAGTCACTGATTTGACAAGGACAGAGGTGCTAAAACGTTGTTTGCTATTGAATTGAATACATTGTTGTCATTATACAGATTTTAAGCTTCACAAATAATTAGTCCAAAAATATTTATTTACAATAACAATGAGGTGAGCAAATAAAAATTGACTTAAGTGGTTGGCAGCACGTGAGGTACCTATGGTGTTTTAGTGTTAATTAAAGCATCCAAGTGCAAGATAAAAATTTGCAGTGCTATAACTAAGTAAAAATCTGAGAACATTTCTTTTTGATATGCATATGGTTGTGTTATGGCAATTTACCTAGAAAATAGTTTCAGTCATTTCCTCTTTTGGAAAGGACAAGAAAGTTTGCCAGTCCATCTTTTTTTGCTACTCGACTTGTCATTTGATTGACATACAAATAAAATAAACAATCTACAATGGCAGAAAGCACTCTAAGATCTTTTCAAATACAACCCTCTGATCTTTTGCGTTAGATTAGGGTGCACAATCCGTGGCTGCCAAAAACATTATTTTTTCCAACTATTATGTGTATTTTATTTTTTATTCTTATTCATGCTTGGTTTTATGTGTCTGATTTACAGAATCTTGGCCCCTCTGTTCTTGCTGGAGTTGCTGTCATGATCCTTCTTATCCCATTTAATGCTGTTATTGCCATGAAAACCCGCGCCTACCAGGTATTGATGAGGATTCAATTTAGACCTTGTTTTGTCCTGCCATTACACTTTTCTTAATTATACCGATATTAGTCTAATTAAATTCAGAATGATTCATTTTGGCAATGATAATTATGTTGAAGATAAGTCTTGATTGACTGATAATCGGTCGGGACGATATTTAGACATTTGACGCCGTATCAGCCTTTTTTTCAATCCGATCGGCCAATATGAAAAAATTAATTTAAACCTGGGTGATTTGGGCTCCGATGCAGCTGCGCTTCTCCTAGGTTCCTCCTGCCTGCTCTCTCTCTCTAACATAAACAACCAGTCGAGGGCTTTGATATTGTTGCGGCAACTATGCTTCAATTTGCGCCCATTGATTGCTAATAAACACACACAGACGCACCAGCACTAATTTAACCCTTTAAACCCCTGTTGCCTTGCCGCTATGCAAATAAAGTTGAATTGTACATTCAATGACATACATCAATACAAGTTGTCAGAATACTCACTTATTTGAGTGTTTTAATAAAGTTCTATCAGTGCTTTACAGTGTTCCCCCTCTACTTCGCGGTTCAGCTACCGCGGACTCAGCGCTTCGCAGATTTTTTTGGGAAAAAAAATACAAATATTACATTGAAACAACATATTTTACAGTTTTTTTTGTTATAACATGAATTTCACTCTCTAGCCGTATTCTATATGGTGTACTGTATACAGGGGGGTACATTTTTTAGATAAAAAAAATAATATATATTTTTTGGAATTAAATTCAAATTAAGCATTTTTGAAGGGGAATCCCTACTTCGCGGAAATTCACTTATCGCGGGTGGTCCCGGTCCCCATTAACCGCGATAACCGAGGGAACACTGTACACCATTTTTTGCACTTTTAATGCAAATGTATATCAGCTCTAAACATCTGTTATTCGTTTTCTCTAACTACAAATAATCGGTCCTAGGAAAACCAATATCGACCAATCACTAAAGATAAGAACAAGTTAGCAATGAATATCTTAATAAGAAAGATTTTCCCTGGTCGAGCTCCCACAACATTTTGGACAGGCTTAAAAAGAGGATTTTGGACAATAAACTCTTGCCTACTGGCCCACCACTTCCACTATTTTCTATATACTCAGTGTGCCCTCAATGGCTGACCACTTAACACAAATGCATACTTGTCAATGTATGCATTTTTCCCGTATTTTATACGTTTGTTGATCATTTCAAATTGTGTACGCCGTATAATAAGTTTTGTCCGGGAAATGTTGGCACGCACACTTTTTGACTTTCAACATACTTTAACTTTTATCTTCGTGGATAATACAAAACTTATTTGTAATATGACATTCTATTTCGAAATTAATTGTCACGGTAAGTTAAAAAAGTGAGCCAAAAACAGAAACTTTCAAGATTTTCATTTTTTTTCCATGTTAATTGTTTACAAAACATTTCTTGATCCCCCATCTCCCAGGTGGAACAGATGCAGCACAAAGACAGTCGTATTAAACTGATGAACGAGATTCTTAATGGCATCAAAGTATTGAAGTTATATGCCTGGGAGAACTCTTTCAAGGGAAAGGTGCTGGCCATCCGGCAGAAGGAACTCAATGTGCTTAAGAAGGCAGCATACTTGGGAGCGTTGTCCACCATGGCTTGGACCAGTGCCCCCTTTTTGGTAATGTAAGATGTTTTTGGGGTTTTTTTTCAGGTTTTTTTTCCAGTAGAACAATACAAATTACTTTATAATCACTTGGTTTACTGACTTTAATGTGTTTGTTTTGTATGCTCATTTGAATGATCATTGCCAACCTACCCAATTCAAATGATTTGGACTAGTATCACTATAGAAGCCAATGAGTTAATTTCATTGTTCTGTTATTAAGTCCAAGTTTAAAGTTAAGATTAACAATAAAACAATACTGTAGTTTTCTTTTTTCATCAGCTAGTGTCTAACAAATGGTAATAAATATAGCTGGGACTAGTTGCGCTAGTTACTTTGTATACAGTGTTCCCTCGGTTATCGCGGTTAATGGGGACCAGGACCACTCGCAATAAGTGCATTTCCGTGAAATAGGGGTGCCCCTTCAAAAATCCTTAAAGAAACGTGTAACACATGCACAAAAGCACCACCAAGCAAAAACATCATAGTAGTCCGGATGGAGGATCTCCTGCAGTTTTTTTTGCACATAAGAAACATCGTTATTGGGAGTTGTGAACATTGTCTTTTTGGGCCGTGAAAATGCGCCTGTAAACAGCCATGACGTCATCAATGCGATTCCTGAACTCTCCCCATGTTATTGACCATTTATTTGGCCTTTTTTTGATGCAATTACTAATTCTTATTGAATATTTCTTTTCCACCTCTTGTAAAATGATGTAATTTATAATTTTAACTTAATATCTTTAATTTTTTTTTCCTGGAAAAAATCCGTGAAGCTTTGAGTCCGCGATAGCTGAAGCGCGAAGTAGCGAGGGAACACTATACAAATCATGAGTTTATATGAAAATAAATAGTCCTGAAATAACAAAGCAAATCAACTGAATTCATTTGATTTCAGAAATGTGGCTCATGAAATATATTATAATTTATACATTTTCATTAATTAAAATCGAAATGGGTGTAAATACTGTCATTTCCTGGTTACTAATGTTTATCTCAGAGTGGTGAAGATTGGTGAACTTGTGTTTATGTCAACTGCAAATTATTTTTCACAAGCACGTTTGTTAATATGTCCTCAGGTTGCACTGACAACATTTGCAGTGTATGTGACAGTAGATAAAAACAACATCCTGGATGCAGAGAAGGCTTTTGTGTCACTCTCACTTTTTAACATACTTCGTTTCCCTCTCAACATGCTTCCCCAAGTCATCAGCAGCATTGTACAGGTGGGCCACTTTGCTCCAATTAGCCTCAGTTTTTCTGTCTGCACAAAATTAAATTATATTGTAAATTATTTTGAGTGTCTACATCATAATCCAAGTTTATTTAAATTTGTTTATGTTATGTTACGAGCGCGTTGCCGAACAAAAAGACTCCCCACGCCTCCCCCTCTCTGTCCCTCTCTCTCTACGCTCCACGAAATACGTCTAATTTTAGTTATATTAAAGACATTTTAGTATACAATTAAACCACTAGTTATTTGATAATTTGTTAAAGGCGAATTAGAACAAATAAAATGTTTTTTCCTATCCAATATCCTGTTTTTGGTGTTTTTTCAGAGGGTTGAAACAAATTAATTTGTTTTTAGTTCATTTCAATGGGAAACGTTCATTTGAGTTACGAGAAAATTGACATAAGAGTTCAGTCCCAGAACCAATTAAGATCTTATCTCGAGGTACCACTGTAAAGTATATCAAATTCATTTACAGTGCGCTGGATAGCTTAGAGGGAACGTATGACAATTTTACCTTGAAAAACTAAATGTTTTTGGAGTTTAAAAGCCGAAATAATGCTGTAAAATGTTTGTCCACTCTCGTGTTTTGTTTACATTCAAACAGCTGTTTTGAGGAGGGTTAATGTCTCTTCAAGCCGGCGAGAAATGGCAGCACCTAATGAACTCTTTCCATTATTTTTCATTGTTACAGGGTGTAGCGAGCATAGTGCTAACGTCAAAACGTTTTTTTGGCATCCGGTGCATTTTTGCTATTTAGGCCCAGCATGAGACTGTTTTGATTTTTGCTAAAATGTGCGTGGGGCAGTGAAAGGTTACGGACCATTTACACTGTGACGAGAAGACTGATGTGGCGACTGGGGATTGATGCAAACAAACTTTCCCAAATGTCCATATTGTTTAGAGGCAGACAAGCGTTTTGAGGGGTCTGGAACAACTTTAATCTGAAAATATTGAGGCTTCCGGTTTTCTGTGAAAACAAAAAAAATGAGTTATGGTTAATTCTGTCTCAAATACTATGTAAGTCTAGTATAAGTTTGCCAATACGGATGAAAATTCTGATGACATCACACTATAATATACTGCTTTTCCTAGCAGGGCCATAAGGGCACGCATTGTAAACTTGGTTGGCAAATTGGAAGGCTCAGGCATTTGTACAATTCCGTGTGCACATAAATTTCTCCACACAACTCAGTCATGTAAACGTAGAATTATTTTTACAAAAAAATTCCACTTTTGCTCCAGACCGTTGTCACACAACTTACTTACTTGATAACTAGTTTCCGTTTCTAGTGAAGAGCAATTTTTATTCTGCATTACAGACTAGTGTTTCATTGAAGCGGATCCAAAGTTTCTTGAGTCATGACGAGTTGGATCCAAACTCAGTGGACAGAAAGAACACAGCGTCAGGTAAGAAGTTCACCCACCGTATCTCGAGTGTAAACCTTCTTTAAAAAGATGGCTCATGCCTGAGTAAACGTGACATGTCGTTGTTGCTCATTACTTAATTTTGTAAGATTGCAGTTTGGTCACTTTACTCTACAGTAACTATTTCCTTTTATACATTGTACCCATTGAACTAGTTTTGTGAAGCATTTATTGTTGTTTGTCAAATTCGAAATTGTCATTATTCAACATATCTGATTTTTTAACATTTTTGTTTTATAGATTTTTCAATCACAGTTGTCAACGGAAAATTCACTTGGGCTAAAGAAGATCCACCCGTTTTGCAGAAGTATGTCTTGCAACACCAGATACATATTTATTTTAGTTTCATGTCCAAGTCCAGCATAGTTGACCATTGTTGTTGTGTTCTTTTAGCATTAACATATTGGTGCCCCAGGGCTCCCTGTTGGCCATAGTGGGCCACGTTGGATGTGGAAAGTCCTCACTAATTTCCTCCCTCCTGGGTGAAATGGAGAAACTTGATGGAGACGTTTCTATTCGGGTATGAGTTTGCTCTGTATCTTGTTTAACGTGTCAGGAAAAAATAACTCATTCCTCTTTCACTATTATTAATGCTACTAAATTATAAAACATTTTTCCCCGTGCCGCCTCGTGATGTAGAGGGTCAATCGCATGACTTCGGGCTGTGGGCAGGCACGGGCTCGATTCCCACTGGTGGCGGTATGATTGCGAGTGCGTATGGTCGTTGGTCAATGAGTTTGCCCAACGGCTGACTGGCGACCAGTGTAGGGTCGGAATGGGCAATTATTTTTGCTAAGGGGCCAGATGCAAAACATTTGTGGAGGGCCGGACCGTCCCATGCATTGACCTTGGAAGTCCGTTATGCTTTGGACAATACGGGTAATAACTGAACTGTATCTCTGAGATCAGAGCCCAATGCAAGGGAGAACAATTCAAAACTTGCCACTTTACGTTGCAACTGAAGCCCCAGGTGCCCTCCGATCGGTTGGCCACCGATTCAGGGTGTCTCCCGCCTCTGGCCCAGAGTCAGCTGGGATAGGGTCTAGCACCCCTGCAACCCTAATTGGAATAAAGCGGTTCAGAAAATGATGAAAATAATGATGAAGCTCCAGGTTCCTCACAATGTCCTCAACCTTTCTTGTCACGGGTCGCATGCACAGCGAGACTGGTTTTCGTATTTCTCCGAATGAACCATGTTTATGCCGACTCAAATTGTAATCATTAAACACAGCAATCTGCTCTTTGCAAACCAAACACACGGGTTTAGCACTAATTTCACTAAATAAATACTTGGTGGTCTATATTTTGTTAAAACCCTGCATTAAGGATCTATCTTTCATTTTTTTAACATCACCCAGCATTTTGGAGGGCTTAAGTTTCCGTATCGCGTCATTATGCACGTGAAGACTAACCAAAGGGCAGTATGCGCCCTGGGGGGCTTACAATTCCAGGTCTGGTCTAGGGTGTAGTCTGCCTTTCGCCCAATGTTAGCTGGATTAGACTCCAGCATCCCCCGCATGGAAGATTTTTTTCCCGTCACTCTCGTTAAGAATCTCAGGGTTGTAAATTATCTGATATCATGAAATTAAGATAGAAATTTAACTTTGATGTGTTCCCTTTCAATAATCAGGATTACAGAGAATTTAGACATCTAGGATTCCATTGAACAGCTATTGCCCTGCAGTGTCACATAAAAGCTTTTACAACAGGAAATCATGCTAATGCTTTGAACTTTTTTTTCCCCTGTCAGGGATCAGTGGCCTACGTTCCTCAGCAGGCCTGGATACAGAATGCCACTCTGCGTGATAACATCCTGTTTGGGAAAACATACAATGAACAGAAGTACCGCTGCGTTCTGGAGGCCTGTGCTCTAACACCTGACCTTGATGTTTTGCCAGGAGGAGACATGACTGAAATAGGAGAAAAGGTAATTTCTTTCAGCCGCCCCCCTCCTTTTTGGCTCGACTGTGAAACTCTGCAGTCATGACAAAACATTGAGGAATATAAATATTGCATCCATTCTACTTGTCCTTGATTCTGTTGCCTGCTCATACCACAGGGCATTAACCTCTCTGGAGGCCAGAGACAGAGGGTCAGCCTCGCTCGAGCGCTATACAGTGATGCTGATGTTTACCTATTGGATGACCCACTGTCTGCTGTTGACGCCCATGTGTCCAAACACATATTTGACAATCTCATTGGTCCAGAAGGGGCCTTGAAGGGCAAGGTAACTTCATATCACTCAAATTTCATACAAATTTGTCTTTGCGCACATAAGGCTACCATAGTTTTTATCTATTATTTCACCCCAGACACGTCTTCTAGTGACACATGGCATCAGTTATCTGCCCCAGGTGGACAATATAGTGGTGATGGTGGATGGAAAGGTGTCAGAGATGGGTTCATATCAGGAGCTACTCAAGCAGAATGGAGCATTTGCTGAATTTCTCAGAAACTATGCACTGGAAGACATTGTAGAAGAGGATGTAGCCACAGGTAGAATTAAGGGTTTTATTAACTATGTTTCAATTTCACAAATCATTGGCTAATACAGCTTGTAATGATTTATTTCTTGCTTAATAATGTGATATGCTTCCTTTTTATAGAGGAGATAATTGATGACGAGGAATTATTCCCTGAAGATACCCTTAGCAACCATATAGACATGGTTGACAGTGAACCAGGGATCAATGAAGCAAAGAGAAAATTCATAAGGTATCACTAACACCATTTCAATCATATTCCTTAAAAGTGTCCCCTGTGATTCAATACACAAGTGTTTATATCTGACTGGTTGGCCCCCTTTCGAACATAGACCATTGAAGCAGTACTTATTTTTGTCCAATAAAGTAAAAAATGAGAAATAACATGAAACATGAGTGATGAGGCGAGAGTGTAAATTTATCACCATTTAACAAATTCCTACAGTTCTGCAGTTTAGTAAAAGGGAATTAAGATTGTTTTTACTATGTTTTGCCCACACGTGATATTTTCTTTTCACTCATACGTTTCCATCACCACTCACAGGCAAATCAGCATCATTTCAGCAGATGGTGAGACCCCTAAATCTCGATCATTGAGGAGGCATGCTTGCAGTCAGAGAAAACATCCAGAGCCTCAAGGAAAGAAGCAGCTAGATGGGATAGAGAAACTCATCCAGGCAGAGACCGCAGAGACAGGCAGGGTCAGTTTGTTATTCGCATCTGTGCTTATTCTTACTATTTCAAATTTCTGCACTCACTTCTACTTATGAATGCTTCAACATATGAAAAATTCATGTTAACAAAAGCCTTGATATGACACCCTTTGATCCAAAATTTGAAAACAATCTAAGTTTTTGGGGAATTTGGGAAAACCTGGGTGTATTGACAAAAGTACTATATATCCCAAGTCACTGTGCACCGGAAATAGCGTCCGGGGCTGCTTCCATAGACAGTGCTATTCCATAAATAATATATATATGCCATGCCTGGCTACGTCTAAAAGAACGGTGCGTCCTTTGTGTGTGTAAAATACAGAAATAGCACTCGTTATTGACACTGAGGCTAGAAATACGATGCGCCGAATAGTCGTGAAAATACGGTATATCTATTTTTGAAAAGAAATTCTCAAAGCCATTTCTGGAATGAATAATTTTATAACTAGAGGTACCACTGTACTTTATTATGTATCAAAATTAATCACCCAGTTTTCCACTGTGTTTTCTAAATTTCAACATATATCTGTTCTTCACCAGGTCAAACTAAAGGTGTACCTAGAGTATGCGAAAGCAGTAGGATTGCTGCTTTCTGTGCTGATTTGCATTCTATATGGCTGCCAGAGTGCAGCTGCAATTGGAGCTAACATTTGGCTCAGTGAGTGGACAAATGATGCACTGCGAAATCAAACTGAGGATAATGTTAATATGAGGGTGGGTGTGTATGCAGCACTAGGCATTACTCAAGGTAAGAAACATTTTTCGTTTCACTTTTCTAAACAGAGACTAGAAAACTAACTGTGGACATATTTTACGTGTTACCGGAGTTTCCTGGGGCAATCTCAGTGCTGACTGTATTATGCATACTAGATTGCTCAATACCAACATGAAAGTGACTCCAACGTCATGCAACTTTGCTTGTTTACACAAATTTTGCTGCCAGGGGTGAAGTGGCCATCAGGTGTACTGGCATTGCCTGTTGGTTCACCACAAATTTTTGGGCTGAGGATACTCATTTTAAAAAAAATATACCCTCTCAGCCGCGGCTTATGACAGAATGAGAAATAATTAACGTGACCCGTTGAATGATACCCGGTGAACATAATTAAATATAATCCAGTCACTCCACCACATCCCTAACTCTTAATGAGTCGGATTTTTCTAATTCTATCTGGTCTTTGCTTAGAATTTCCTCAAGCAAAATTCCTCCAAAATTGCGACTTATTCTCCAGTGCGACTTGTATGTCTTTTCCCGTTCTTTGAGCATTTTTGGACTATTGCGACGTATATGTAGGTGCGATTTATTAAAAAAAATGGTAGTAATAATGACGGTGAACGAGTGGTTAGTGCGTCGGCCACAAAGTACTGCAATCGAGGGTGCAATCATTAATGGGTTCCAACCTTTTTGTGTGGAGTTTTCATGTTTTCCCCGTGCCTGCGTGGGTTTTCACCAGGTTGTCCGATTTCCTCCCACAGCCCAAAAACATTTATGGTAGGCTGGTTAAACACTAAATTTCTCGGAATGAGTGTGGGCGTGATTAGTTGTTCGTATAAATATCAAAATATAATCAAAATACCCCTATGATCAAGAACAATACAATCATTTAAGCTCTATTAAACATAAATTCATTCATCTTGCATACCGGTTGTGGGGGGTGCTGGAGCTTATCCTGGCCAATCACGGGCTGCAGGCAGCGAAATCCCTGAATTGTTTGCCACCACAATTTAACGGACAACCCCTCACGCTCACAATCACAACATAAGCGAATCGAACCCAGACTGCCACCACCAAAGTTGGGCAGATGGACCACTGCACCAATGGGAGGCACTATTAAACATAAGGATGTGACTTTTCTAAGTTTATATTACTTATTTATGTTTGCTGTATGCTCATAGACCAAAATGTGTCTCGTATCTTAGGATAAATATTTGCTCCAAATATGAGGTATTACTGTAGTAGTATGTTCTGTTGCTAGCTTGTCTGAATCATTGTTGGTAATGACAATATACACATTTTGGTTATCGGCATTCTCTAACTACTAATAACGTGTATCGGTCCTGAAAAGAAAACATATCAGTTGATTTCTAGTTCCCAAACACCGGCCCGCAAACCACTTGGTGCCAGTGACCTAGAACAGTGTTTCCCAATCACAATGCCGTGGCACACTGTTGTTCCATGAGCGATGGTCAGGTGTGCTGCGTCATAAAGTGTAATATTCCGACAAAAAAATATTAATATTATGAGATTAAGATCGAACTACGACAAGATCAAAATAAAAAAAATGACGACCATTAAATCACAGATTCCACTATTAAAAGATTCAACTCGTAATACTAATTATTTTTATGCAATGTGATCCGGAAGATGTTCACTTTCACAGGCTTGAACTTTAGGATGATGTAAACATCCGAGATGCTTTACATTTGTTTATTAATTTGGAAAAATGGTATTTCCTTCAGAGGTCTATAATGCTATGTGATATTGCTAATTGGTTATCCAGTGATGTGTTTGTGTGTAGAAAATTGAAGCTTTAAAATAATATGAATAATGTTGTCTAAAACTGTTTCTTTTCAGTGAATGTTTCCATTACATCCTTGCATTTAAGCATGATTCTTCTCCGTATTTTTCAAATGACAACAAAACGCTTCCTTTCTGAAATCAATCTCAGGTATCCTGGTCATGATCTCCTCTTTTACGTTAGCCATGGGAAACATCGGGGCCGCAAGGAAGCTGCACCATAACCTGCTCACCAACAAACTTCACACACTCCAGTCCTTTTTTGATACTACCCCAATAGGACGCATCATCAACCGTTTCTCCAAAGACATCTACATTATAGATGAAACCCTGCCGTCGACTGTGCTCATGTTCCTGGGCACCTTTTTTGTTTCTCTCTCCACCATGATTGTTATCATTTCCAGCACGCCGATCTTTGCGGTTGTCATAGCACCTCTGGCTTTTGTGTACATCTTTGTTCAGGTATTCTACAAACTGGAAATAATGCATGCTGTGTGCATGTTCCAAGTTGTTGTAACATTTCAGTATTTGGTCTGGGCTCCCCTCTTTCTTTTCCACAGTTCTGTCCGTGCTGGCTGCTGTTGCTACAAGCTTCTGATTTCCTCTCACGCCCACATTCTTTTTCAACAATTATGCACACAAACACAGATCCATTAAACTATGGCTCTCTGTAGCAGTAGCATCATATTAATACAACTTAAATTACTCCTTTAACTCGTTTTTTTTTTTGTCCACGAAGGCTTACTGCCATATTGTGTGACTAATTTTCAGCATTTTTCGATGGCTTTTTGCATTTAGTTGAGAAAAACAAAAATATTTTTTATTCACAAAACAATGCCTCAATTTTCTCGATAGATGTATTTCAGCCGTGGGCTTGGTATGATGATCAAAATGTGCAAAAGAAGTGAAGTTGTAAAATGAACATTTTTAACTCGCAAAACAAGCAAAAAAATATATTTAATCCCAAATGTTGCGCCGTGAAAGAAGGATTTAGACATTTAAAAATCACCAATTAAAGTGCATGATTTTCAGCACGTCCTTGTCGCTTTTTTTTTAAACAAGAGGTAATCATAGACAAAATATCTACTTCATCCAAATGTGTTGTGAAACAAAGTGACAAAAATGTTGCTCTAAATTGCGTATTAGAAAAATAAAAGTGAAATACATAAGATAATAAACAATTCAGTTATCTACAAGTATTTTCCATGCCCGGCAGATGTATGGAGATCAGAGTGTGCTAAAAGAAGTAATTGATTCATCTTCTGTACTGCTTATCCTCACAAAGGCTGATAAAAGAAGTAAATTTGTCAATTGAAATGGTGAGTTCAGTTAAACAGTTTTGTGGCATGCTGCAACCTTTCTCTATGTGAACATGTTCCATTTACTATGGAAAGACCAACGCTGAGAAATGGTTACATGTGACCTTTTGTCTCCAAATCATGACAAGGATGTGGCAAAACTCGTGCACTTGTAATTAGTGATTTTGAACCTGTAGCGAAAAAAAAATATTTGCAAACCAAAAAAATTAAAGTAAAAAAAAATAAAATGATTACAATATTTTCCGGACTATAAGTCACATTTTTTTCATAGTTTGACTGGCTCTACGACAATAACAATGCGCAATATCTTAGATAGTGCAATATTTAGAATGCCCGGACGTAACTTTTTAAATTACTTATTTATGTTTTCACTGGGAAACAGGCACTTAGTGGAGTAGCACCACTAATATCCTTATACGCAGCTGTTTTACAATGACAGGCTTTTGACTTTGACTATAACACTCAAGTGCGAATTATGTTTTTTCTCTCTCTGATCACCAATAATCTGTAAAGAAAAATGTCCTGCCAAAATTAAGACCTATACCTCAGAACGTCTCGTTTATACATTTTTTTCTTCATTGCGTTTTCTTTGACTTATACACAGCTATGATTTATTAATAAGGTTACATTGTGTTTTTTTTTTCATGTCTAACTTCTTTTCTTTCACAATGAAAACATTTTTAGTTTTTACTTGTTTTGCAAGTTAAAATTGTTCATTTCAAAAGTAAACTTCTTTTGGCACATTTTGATCTCCATATTTGGGGTGTGTAAAATATGCTGTACTTGAATTTAGAGAATTGACAACATGCATTTATTCATCCATTTAATATAATTGTTGTGTTGTCACACTTGCCCCCTTTCCCTTCTTCTGCATTCCCTTCTTCTCACAGGTGCACTGATGTTGGCTAACTCTCTGCTGTCCCAAGCGTACAGTATGGTCTGGGCAGCCAAGCTCTTGCATAGCAATATGCTCCAGGGGGTCCTGCGAGCACCACAGGCCTTCTTTGAGAGCACCCCAATTGGGCGGTTACTAAACCGCTTCAGCAAAGACGTGGATTCCATAGACTCCCAGATCCCACATCAAATTGACATATGGATGCGCACTTTCTGGTACACACTGAATGTGCTGCTCATATGCTCTGCCCTCACCCCCTTCTTCCTCATAGTCATAGTCCCCTTAATGGTGTTCTATTGGTGGGTTCAGGTAAATAGTAAACTAGTCTGTTTCATGCATGTGTGACTGTTTTGCTGATGATATAATGTGTTGTATACTGTTCGTTGAGTACTAGTCGTTAATAGCTAGGTGTGCATTTAACCTAGTGCGATACTTCTCCAGTCACTTGGTGAATTTTAAATTTTACATGCAAAAACTCGAGTTTTGATTTCAGTAACCATGATTTAACCTAAATCAGTGGTCTCAAACCGGTCCTCAAAGGGCCGCAGTGGGTGCAGGTTTTCCTTCCAACTCAACAAGGATACCTTTTGCAAGTGCAATCAGTTCATTAGAGTCAGGTGCTTCTTATTTGAAAGACACCTGATTGGTTAAAATTTCGGCACTGGATCAGTTGGAACAAAAACCAGGACCCACTGCGGCCCTATGTGGACCCGGTTTGAGACCACTGACCTAAATGCTCTGGTGGCAAAAATAATGTGAGTTTTTGAATATGTTGAGCTTCATTATTATTTTTTAGATTGGACAGGGACAGGTTTAAATTGGAATCAACATGACATTCAATAATTTTCCGTACCGCTAATCCTCACCTATCCAACGAAAATTTTAGCACCAGACATGGGAAACCCTGAATTGGTGGCTAGCCAATCGCATGGCGCAAGGAAACGGACCACCATTCACGCTCACAGTCAAACCTATGGGAAATTTAGTGTTCAACCAGCCTACATGCACGTTTTTGGCATGTGAGGGGAAACCCCGGGGAGAAAACCCACACAAGGCCAAGGAGAACACACAAACTCGACACAGTAAGGACAGACCTGAATTGGTGGCCAGCCAATTGCATGGCACAAGGAAACAGACCCCCATTCACGCTCACAGTCATACCTATGGGCATGATTGTCTCTGGGACATGGGTGGAAACCAGAGTACCCAGAGAAAACCCGTGCAAGCCCAGGGAGAACATACAAACTTCACACAGAAAGGACCGAACCTGGGATTGAATCTTTGATCTCATAACTTTGAGGCCAATGCTCCCCTGTGAGGATAAGCGGGATGGAAAATGACCATTTACATTAATTGTAAGAACACCGTCAGATGGTGTAATGGTTCACTCCCCTGACTTCAGTGCGAGGAGGCGTTGGCTCGATTCCCGCTGGTAGCAGTATGAATCTGAGTGTGAATGGTCATCTCTTTCTCTGTGCCCTATGGCTGACTGGCGGCTAATCTGGGTTGTACTCTGACTTTCACCCAAAGTCATCTGAGGTAGGCTCCACCAACCCCCCGCAATCATTATGAGGATGGTACCGCAGAGGAATGAATTCATATTTGCACATACATAAAATTTACAAAATAGGATGAACAGTCAGTACAATGTTCCCGCTCCCCCTAATAAATGGAACAACCCATATTTTGCATGTGTTTGTGCACCATGCAGAGTAGTCTTGCCTTTTTGTGTTATTCAAACAAACATACAGTGGTACCCCGAGCTATGAACTTCATGCGTTCCGGGACTAAGCTCGTATGTCAATTTTATCGTAACTCAAACAAACGTTTCCCATAGAAATGAACTAAAAACAAATTAATTAGTTCCAACTCTCTGAAAAAACACCCAAAGCAGGGTATTAGGTTTTTTTTTTCTAATTCGTAATCTATTAACATAGTAACAAATAAGTAGTGGTTTAGTAGTACTAAAATATGTTTAATGGTTTATTAAAATTATACGGATTTCGCAGAAGCGAGAGAGAGAGAGTGACAGAGAGACGGGGGTGAAAGGGAAGGAGATAGATGTAAAGTCTAATTAGTCTAAAACACTCAGTGTAGTTTGGAAAAATTATTCCTGACAATGGATTAGCTTTAGCATCATACCTGAGAGTAGGAATGGTATCAGAGCCAGGTATATTGTGGTTACTAAAATTGCCAGTAGTTGCTTTTGTAGATCTGTATTCCTTAAAAAGTACTAGTAACGCAATTCAAGTACTTATATACAATATGTGATTGAAAACATTTCCAACCAAATCATCTACTAGATCTCATTGTCACATATTTTTTAAGAGATTACATATAATTAAAAAGGAAATCTTAACCGATCTAGGAGTGATTCTAACTACACTAAACATTTTTATTAGGTGAACATGTAACTGAATGGGTAAATGGTTACTAAATACATTTTGACCAAAAGAGTGTGGGTACTTTTGTTCTCATTCCTTTAATTTGGTTCTGCCATGTTAATTTCTCTGCTTGATGTTCCCCACA
This sequence comes from Stigmatopora nigra, assembly GCF_051989575.1. Classification (NCBI taxonomy): domain Eukaryota; kingdom Metazoa; phylum Chordata; class Actinopteri; order Syngnathiformes; family Syngnathidae; genus Stigmatopora; species Stigmatopora nigra. The sequence continues at coordinate 3,178,824 of NC_135525.1, read as the reverse complement.
TTACTATTGTTGTTTCCTGTTTTTCTTGTATTAGTGCTTTGCCTAACGCATTACTAATACAAGTCATAACCGACTGAAAGTACTAACACGTAGACGTGTTGAAAATTTTATAATACACATTTAAATAATGTGCTCAATGTTCAACAAACCACCTCCAGCTCAAGCCTGGTATTTACATGGAGTGCATACTGTAAATATTTACTAAGATTAGAAGCTTCAAGAGGATTTGCATGTTTCTGAATGAACTCTCAGAGGAGCTCATGTCAGTTTAACAACCTTTTTTTGATGCTCGTTGAAGGTGTTTTGTTGGAAATTGCATAATTCTATGTGTGATTGTGGAAGTATATATGCATTAGCAATATTATTTGCTTACAATATGTCACCATGTGCTATTAAAAGGTTTTAAATTTGTATGTTTTTCTCCCTTCCTTGCCTAGAGATTTTATGTTGCCACGTCTCGACAACTGAAGCGTCTGGAGTCTATCAGCCGCTCACCCATTTATTCCCATTTCTCTGAAACAATCACTGGTTCGAGTGTCATCCGAGCATTTGGCAGACACTCAGCCTTTGTATTCATGAGTGATATAAAAGTGGACGACAACCAACAGAGTTATTACCCTGGCATAGTGTCCAACAGGTAAGCATCTTCTTTCCACTAGTTTCCAAAAAAACAGCGGTTCTTTTTAATGCTGTTTCATTTGACTTGATTTTAGAAGTCTTTAAAGTTTCCGGGTAAAACCCATTCATGTCATTATCTTTTTTTGCTGTAATGAATACGAAGAGTGGTTTGATTTACCCGAGATATTTAGTATTCGGCTAACTAATTACAGAGTTATCACTTTGTCTACATGTTTCCAACATTTCAACAGAAAGCATTTTTTAACTAAATAACTGTCTATATATTCTTCCTATTTGATTTTGACATTTAATGAATGTCGCTGCACACGCTGTCGAAGGACTCCAAAGACAAAATGGTAGACCTGCACCAGGCTGGGTAGACTGATTCTGCAAAAGTTAAAACGCTTCATGTAAAGAAATCAACTGTGGGAGCAATTATTAGAAAATGGAAGACATACAAGTCCACTGATAATCTCCCTCGATCTGAGACCAATTCAGGGTGTCCCCCGCCTCTGGCCCGGAGTCAGCTAGGATAGGAAGCTAAATCAACCCCCCAACACCACCCCCGCCCACCCGCGACAGCGGTTCACATAATGAGAGATGAGATTTACTGATTCACTGAAAAATAATCAACCTTTTCATACGGAAAGTAGGTTAAATTAATACCGACATCTGGTGGTGTCTGCACTGTTTTGCACACCATTTTGCCTCGATATATCATGTTTGAGGAGCAGTTTGGCTCACCTCCCCGAGTGAGTAAAAGTGCTAAAGAACTTGGCTGGATGGATCCTTGAAACCACAGCTGACAACATCAGACATGAAAATGAATGCCTAATTGTTTGAAATCTCCTCAAAATTCTTTGAGAAACTGATCTATTTAACAAGTTGGCCAAAAGGGAGTTCTTAGTGTAAATGCAAATTTATAAGTCCAATCATTAACCTATCCTTACAACATGTAAGGTTTGCATGTATTCTACGGCATGAGGGAAATAGCTCCTGTGGTAAAAGAGTATGTATTCTTGCGTTGGCTGACAACACACCACTGTACAAATTCATGACACGCCATATAGAATTTTCTTGTCTCTATATTGTATCGTGACCACTATTTTGTATTTTATGACACTGAAAAACCCTAACAATCCAATTCAGAAATACAGTGGGTGAGTGAAAATGACAGTTAGAGGTTTGCTACTTTGATTAGCTTTCACTATGAGATATACAGTACACATCATACCTCTTACTAGGAATACATTTTAATTACCGTATTTTCACGACTATAAGGCGCACCGCATTATAAGGCGCACCCTCAACGAATGACATTTTTTTCCATATATAAGGCGCATTGTATTATAAGGCGCACTGTCTGTTTTGGAGAAAATTTAAGACTTTTAAGTGCGCCTTATAGTCGTGAAAATACGGCAATTGCTATTGACTTCCAGGTATGAAGCACTCACTACAGTCACCTCTAGAGCCAGCCGTTGTTGATGTTTTGGAATTTTTTGTATAAAATCTTGCAGTGGGGGAGGAGCTATATGATGGAAGATTTTGTCAACTAAGATGGCATCTGCATATTTAACAGTATTGTTTCAGTTCAGGCGTTTGTGTTTTTTAATATCCGACAGTGGTGGTTTTTCGTTTTTGGTTTTCTGTTTTTTCCATATATAAGGCGCACTGGACTATAAGGCGCACTCTCTATTTTGGAGAAAATTTAAGACTTTTAAGTGCGCCTTATAGTCGTGAAAATACGGTAATAAAAATAAAAAACACCTCAAATGATTATGCTGTTTTGGCCTTTTCTGTCTGTTTTAAGCTCAAATATTTTCATATATTTTATGCAGGTGGCTTGGAGTGCGCATAGAATTCATCGGGAACTGCATCGTGCTCTTTGCTGCTCTGTTTGCTGTCACGGGAAAGAATGATCTTAACCCTGGCCTCGTGGGTCTGTCAGTGTCATATGCGTTACAGGTACACTTTAAGATATTTATCCTCTTAGTCTTTAATCTAAGAAACAGTACTGAATAAAGGCTCAGTGGAAACAGGCCCATCAGAATTGGATTGATCAATTTGTGTGTTAATGTATATCACTTGTTTGCAGGTGACCATGTCTCTGAACTGGATGGTGAGGATGACTTCTGATCTGGAGAACAACATTGTAGCTGTGGAGCGAGTAAAAGAATATTCTGAGACCAAGACTGAGGTATGCAGTAGTTTTGCAATATCAAAGCAGATTTTCAGCCTTTTACCATTGAGATCCTAAGAAATCTCAGCTGACACAATACTGTCATTCCTTGCCACTTCGGCAAAGTACTGTATTTAATTGAGGATAATGAGCAAAATATAGTACCAAAAAACTGAAGTGAAGGTGGTTATCCATAAATCTCGGTGAAATACTGCCCTCCACCGGTGACGTAAAACCTGTCTTTGTCCGACAATTGGCGTGCTAGAGCCTGTTGTATTGGCCGGTGCTCACACTTAGAAAAAATAACTCAAGAAGAATGGAATCAATTGTTTAGTGAATCTGATGCTTTGGAATCCGAAAAAAAATAAATATTATGATGAAGAATTAGACTTTAAAGATTTAAAATTGTAAATTCCATTTGAAAATTGTGTTCATACTGATAGTTTGTTTTACCAGGTTTCCATATGATATGTTGTGAATAAAAAAGACATTTCATTTGGAATTGTGTTCATACTTGTAGTTTGTTTTACCAGGTTTCCAAATTATATGTTGTGAATAAAAAAGAAGTTTGAATTTGTAACACGTTGCTCAATCCCTGTCCTAGTGCCAACTTTATTTATCATACATCAACAATAAACTTTGATTAAATCCAATACCCTAAATACCTTACACAAACATAGTCATTTTTGTTCTGGCATTGTGGCTGTATTTGGTGTAGTTGTATTTATTTGCTTGGCCACTGGCTTTCATTTGTTTTGTCTTCATAACATTTCTCAAATTTTCAACAATTTATTTTCTAACACTTTTACTCTCATTAATATATTCTTCTACAACCTATTTGTTCTTTCTTTCTCATGGCATCATAAGGCACCCTGGGAAATCGAGGACAAGAAGCCCCATCTTGACTGGCCCATGCACGGCAATGTGGAGTTCCATAATTACAGTGTTCGATACCGAGAGGGACTGGATTTGGTCCTGAAAAACTTGACACTGAGTGTCAAAGGAGGCGAGAAAGTAATGAAGATTGGATTAAAGCAACTGAAGTGGATAGATCATTTGTACTGTAAGTCACCATGCATTGCCTTACTGAACAATATATATTTTGTCCAGGTTGGCATTGTGGGTCGAACGGGAGCGGGCAAGTCATCCATGACACTGTGCCTTTTCCGTCTGCTGGAAGCTGCTGAAGGAGAAATCTCCATTGACGATGTTAAGATATCTGAAATAGGCCTGCATGATCTGAGGTCCAAACTTACAATCATTCCCCAGGTACGGCATACACACAAACATTAAGTGGAAGGTTTTGTGGGCTAATCATTCTGGTGTCGAAGTACCCGAAAACATCTGTCAGACAAAGAAAAATAACTTTGCACCAATCAAGCCGATTTTTTCAAGGTAAAATGTACCATATGTGTTTTGTCATTTGTCACTAGTGCAAACAGAATCACTAGTATTTTTTCAGCAACAAAAGATCAATTCAAACAAAATGAATACAGTGTTCCCTCGCGGTTAATGGGGACCGGGACCACCCGCGATAAGTGCATTTCCGCGAAGTAGAGATTCCCCTTCAAAAATGCTTCATTTGAATTTAATTCCAAAATATATATATATATATATATGTTTTATTTTTATTTTTATTTTTTTAAATTAAAAAATAAAATGCACCCGCTGTATACAGTACACCATATAGAATACGAGTAGAGAGAGTGAAATTCATGTTATAACAAAAAAACCTGTAAAATGTAGTTTTAATGTAATATTTGTATTTTTTTTTTCCCAAAAAAATCCGCGAAGCTCTAAGTCCGCGGTAGCTGGACCGCAAAGTAGTGGGGGAACACTGTAGTTGCAAAAACCACGTTTAACAGAGCTGCTAACCTCCGTCAACCCCATTTCCAGAGTGAGAGACGTTAGAGGCTTTTGTAGCCACAAGCATTATGGGAAATGATGTTTGCTTAACAGCGGCCAATTGGATTGAGTAGTTAGCAGGTCGGCCTCACAGCTCTGGGGTCCTGGGTTCAAATCCTGGTCATCCCACCTGTGGAGTTTGCATGTTCTTCTAGGGTCTATGTGGGTTTTCTCCGGTTACTCTGGCTTCCTCCCATATTCCGAAAACATGCACGGTAGGCTGATTGGACACTCTAAATTGACCCTAGGTATTATTGTGAGCGTGAATGGTTGTCTGTCTCCTCGTGCCTGCGATCGGCTGGCCACCAATTTAGGGTGTACCCTGCCTGTGGCTGCTGGGATAGGCTCCAGCACCCCCCATGTCCCTAGCGAGGATCAAGCGGTTCAGAAAATGAATGAATGTTTGCTTAGCATCACAGCTTTGGGATGTTTTACTTCCGTATTGTACAGTGTCAAAGGTCTCTGGTTATTTGTTACTCTGTTAGTAAATGGTGAATTACAACAGATAAAAATGTTTTTCTTTGTAATATCCATTTTTTGTGTTTTTATTCCATGGGGTGGGAACGAATTACTTTGTATTTATTTCATTTCTATGGGAAACGATGATTTGAGATACGAGTAAATCGACAAACGCTTGAGCAGCCCGCAACTCTGACAAGGATAAGCGGTTTTGAAAAGGAATGAAGGAATAGGGGATTCTGTCAAAAGAAAACACATTTAATTTATATTTTTAGCAGGGTTGATGTCCTTCTAGAATATGATACAAGTCTGCAGGCTTATTTGTGTTTTAGGAGCCTGTCCTATTCTCTGGAACATTGAGAATGAACCTTGATCCCTTTGAGAAGTACAGTGATGAAGAGCTCTGGAAAGCTCTGGAGCATTCCCATTTGCACAAGTTTGTGAGGAACCAACAAGCAAAACTTGAGATGGAGTGCTCAGAGGGAGGAGAGAACCTCAGGTAGGTAGCAAGCAAAAGCTCATCATGGTTAGTTATTTTTGGAAGGAATCACTATATGATGTTTTGTTGGGCCTTCTCAGTGTAGGCCAGAGGCAGCTGATTTGTTTGGCTCGGGCACTTCTAAGGAAGACAAGAATTCTCATCTTGGATGAAGCTACTGCTGCTATTGACTTGGAGACAGATGATCTCATCCAGGCTACTATCAGAACTCAGTTTGAAGACTGCACTGTCTTTACCATTGCACACAGACTTAACACAATCATGGATTATACAAGGTGAGAAAGAATTACATGGCCATTTCTGATGTTCATTTACTGTGTATCAGAGTACAATAATAGCTCAACATACGAGTGCCCTGATATACGATAAATTTGAGATACGAGTAAAATTTCGAGCAAATATTTATCTTGAGATACGAGACTAATTTTGATATACGCTCATACTTCCCCGTTAGTCAGTGCGTATGGCAGAGCTTGTTCGCTAATATGAGAGGAGTACTACTTCCCGGGCAAGTTGGCAAGCGGTCGTGCGTTATCCTATTGTGAGGAAATTTGTGTGCATCATTTTGAGAATATTTTGAAGGGAAGACAAATGCAAACAACCCTCGATAGGTTGTATCTGAAAATTAGGGTGGAGGCGGGGCAAATAGAGCCAACTCGCGAGAATAAAGGTACAAAACTGTAAAACTAAATTAGAATTAAGTTTAGTGTAAAGGTTCGATTAAAAATTTTTTTGAGTGTCTTTATCGTAATCCAATTTGTTTGTTAGTTACGAGCGTGTTGCCGTGCAAAATTTCTCTCTGTCCCTCTCGCTCCTTTCTGCGAAATCCATCTAATTTAGTATTATTAAACACATTTTAGTCCTATGAAACCACTAGTTATTTGTTGCGTTGTTAATAGATGGTAAATTACAACATATAAAAATGTTTTTCCAATCTAATATCCTGTTGTTGTTTTTTCAGAGGGTTGGAACTCATTAATTTGTTTTTAGTTCATTTCTATTCATTTGAGTTACGAGTAAATCGACATACGAGTTCAGTCCCGGAACGCATTAAGCTTGTATCTCAAGGTACCACTGTACGTAAATTTAAAGGGACAGACAACACTTATCATATTATTGTTTATTGAATAGACGAATCACAAAATATATTTTTTTATGTGTAACTGTTTCAAAAAAATTACATGCTGAAGCAAGGACAGACATTTTAGTAATGCATTTTTAGCCAATCAATTGAGAGTATCCCAAATTATCTGCCCAATCTTGTGACATCACTAATACCTATCATCATATGAACCCGTTTCAGTCAATCGGTGTGGGTTAAAAGTGGGTAAACGTGTTTTTTTTTTTTTTTTAAATGAGTGTGCATGTAAGCAATATCATTTTTCACAGTTAAACAGTATTTTTCCTTCATCTAAGTTTTAAGAAATGTTGCAATTTGCTTACTAAAACACTTGGAGCAAACACCACAGAGCTAACCCTTTCAAATATCTATCAAATCATTATTTTCCCTAACTGTGTACATTGATGTGATAAATGTGCATGCCTTGTTTCCTTGCAGAGTGCTGGTGTTAGACAAGGGACAGATTGCAGAGTTTGATACTCCTGCAAATCTTCTTTCACAACGTGGAATTTTCTACGGCATGGTGAAAGATGCTGGACTGGCCCCATAGAGCAGCTCGTCAGAAACAAGTTTTATTGTGTCTTTACAGTTGCAGATACAGTAACTGCATCAGTCAGGTCATTCCTTCACTGAACGGACAATATTGTCGGTCAAGAATGTTTTGATAAAGAATAAAAATAAGCATTCTATGCTCCTCTAAATCTGATCTTAAGTGCCTTCAGCTACGTGAGTCAAAGAAAACAAGTGAATGTATCGTTTTCTGGTGAGTTGTCCGTCTCTGCTGTAATCAAATCAGTAAATAACAAATGGAGGCATTGTTTTAAACTTTTTTTTTTACTAGTAATAAAAGATACTGTGCCACTGTATTGCCTGCAAAAAAATATGAACCCACTTATTTTTGTACTGTGTCACTATTTAAAATGTTTTACTTGTTCATTGATTTTTATGCAACTAGGGAAGTTTGTTCAGCTGTGATTCGTCTGTGAACCAAATCTATCAATAAAACTTGAATTCTGTACCACCAAAATATGAAACCAGTTACTGCAAACAAGTTCTTTTTTTCAATTAAGAGTTTTGTATGGTTGCATGGGGCTGGCATTTCTGATAAAAAATCCACCCTCACAAAGGCTCATAAAGCTCTATTTTCAGATGGGATGACAGCCACCTCCTGTTGCCTGCCATTTTTTACTGGGTCCTGAGTTGAGAGTGACAGACCTCCGTCTTCCGCCATTTTCTTAGTGGAAGCGGTAGAGGCCTCCACTTGCCAGTTTCAGCGTGTATTTTCACATTTTTGTGAACTTTTGTAGCAAAGCCACAAAGTGAAGAAGGATCACAGTGCTAATGTGACAATTTACAATGATTTACAACTAAAAAAACGGAGTTATCCCAGAACCATTCCATTTCCAAAATGCACTAAACTAGTCCAAGACTACAAATCTGGCATTTCAAAAACAAAGTAGTTTGATGAGGGCGGCCTGGTGGCTGAGTGGCTAGTGCGTCGGTCTCACGGTCGAAGTCCTGGGTTAAAATCCAAGTCGGTCCACCTATGTGGAGTTTGCATATAGTCCCTGGGTCTGTGTGGGTCTTCTCAGGGTCGATGGTGGTGTCGGAGCCTATCCCAGCTGACTTCGGGACAGAAATGGGGTGCACCCTGAATTGATGGCCAGCCAATCGCAGGGCACAAGGAGACAAACAACCATTCAAGCTCATACTCATACCTCGGGGCAATTTAGTGTCAATCAGTGTTTGGAATGTCAAAGGAAACCAGAGTACCCGGAGAAAACCCATGCAGGCCCGGGCAGAACATGAAAACTCCACACTGGTGGACCGCCCTGTATTTGAACCCAGGTGTCCCACTGTGAGGATGACATGCTAACCACTCATTCACTGGGTCGCTCAATCTGGGTAATAACTGTTTTAAATGTTCTCCATACTGACAAGTGAAATATAAACGTAAATAAAATAATAAATACAATTACAAAAAATAAATAATAATAAATAAAGAGATCAATAAAAAGTGTGAACCAGCCAAGTGTGTCTGGAATGTTATTTATGTATTTACTGTACATATAGGTTTGCATATAGACACAAAGGGTGGCAACATTCAGTTCATCTTTACGGGTCCAAAATACACCTCTTAGGTATTTATTTTCGTCTTTAAGGTCGTTTGCATTTGAAGGTGCATGCGTTTGGATATTTTGTAGTTAACTGAAGGGGGATTTGTGAGTTCTACGGACGTTTAATAGCATTAGCATTTGTATTAGAGATGGCAATCATTGTAGCATTAGCATCCATGACAGCATTCGTCTTCCTGTATTTGGCTATTGCGCCCCGCCCACAAATTTCACGGAAAGCCGACTAATCAACACGCAACGCAAGAGTCCAGTTCGGTAACAGTTAAAAGTTATTTTTCTAATCTAACGTTTTACTTTTAATAGTAAAAAACGATAACGTTTTAATAAAAGTGGTGCAAACTGTATTTTGAAAGGAATTACTCAAAATACGTTTGCAACCATCGTGTCGCTCAAATGAATTAAAACCATTTCTGTTTTCATTTTTCGGACGTGTTTTTTGTATGACGCTGATTTTCTTCCAAGTTGTCAGCGACACGAGAAAAGAGTTTTTAAACTAACACTGAGGTAAGAATACAACAACAACAAAAACATAATAGAAGTGACTTTCATTTGTAGTAACTAATACATAGCAGATACTGCACGCAAATATGCTAATTGTTTAATCATTAACTCCTACCTTTACGTTTTGAGAGGAAATTGAGTACATTTTTCATAACTACATCTTTTCCCTCTACTTTTTAATTTTGTTATAGTATCACTTCATTTTAGCCCCGAATAACTCTCGTGGCTTGATATTCCAACAGACCAGCGCATCTTCTTGAATGTGGTTAATCTGTGGTTTGAAATTTGATACAGTCGTTAAATATGAGAAATGTAAGTGGACTAGTTTGATTCAAAATTGAATCTGCATGGTCTCATTCAAATTAAATATATTACTTTCAAAATGCAAGTTAATATTCATTCATTCGTGTAATGAAAAGTTTATCTTCATAAGAGTCGTGGGGGTGCTGGAGCCTATCCAAGCCAACCACAGGGGACAAGGTGACAGACAATCATTCATGCTCACACACAACCCTAACCTTAAATCGCCATATGATTGCTACTGCGCAGAGAAGACGAGAGTAGTGCGCAATTGCGCATGCGCGCAGCTCAAATGGAACATTGTTCACAACAGAACTGTTTCTAGTCCCAAATATTGAAAAAAAATGTGAGCTGATAGGTCAAACTGCATTTAAAACAACTAACAACAGATATTAGCAAATGTTTCAGCACCATTTATTACAACAAGCATTAAATTAGCATTTGCAAATTTATGCATTTCATTCTTTTTGTCATGTTGCATCACAATACATCTTTTCATATTGCAACCACAGGTATAACTCTTGCTATAAGTCTTGCTTTTTTTTCAACTTCCTTGTTCTTCCATAATGTTTAGTTTTTGGTTTCTGGCTCATCGTTACCTGATTGCAAATTATCTGACTTACCACGGGTACAAAAAAAATGCTAATTTGATTTTGTTTTAAATCTCATGATAGTACCAAGCGTCCCTTTGTACATATTTCAATGCCCATGCCTAGATAGACCAAACCCAAAGACAACACAAGAGAAAATAGCTAGCAGGGAAAGAATGACTGCAAAACTGACATCCAGCCTCCATTGCAAGCCAAAAGAAGAAATAATATCTATTTTAATTCAGTTTTTCCCTTTGTCCAAAAAGCTGATTAGTTACAGTGTTCCCTCGCTACTTCGCGCTTCAGCTATCGCGGACTCAGAGCTTCGCAGATTTTTTTCAGGAAAAAAAATATAAAAAATGTAAAGATATTAAGTTAAAATTATAAATTACATCATCTTACAAGAGGTGGAAACAAAATATTCAATAAGAATTAGTAATTGCATCAAAGAAATGGTCAATAACATGGCGAGAGTTCAGGAATCACATTGATGACGTCATGGCTGTTTACAGGCGCATCTTCACCTCCCAAAAAGACAATGTTCACAACTCCCAATAACGATGTTTCTTATGCGCAAAAAAACTGCAGAAGATCCTCCATCCGGACTACTATGATGTTTTTGCTTGGTGGTGCTTTTGTGCACGTGTTACAGGTTTCTTTAAGCATTTTTGAAGGGGCACCCCTACTTTGCGGAAATGCACTTATTGCGGGGGGTCCCGGTCCCCATTAACCACGATATGCGAGGGAACACTGTATTATATTTTCCCACTGCTATTTGTTCTCCAGTTCAGTACCATGTATAGGTTCAGTGTATCTGTACAATTTGATCTCCACAGGTGATGGATTATTGTACAACTGACTTTAAATATGAGCTGCTGACTGAGATTGGCCAGGGCGCATACAGTCAGGTATACATGGCCAGGGAGAAGGGGGTGAGAGGGTGTTTCCTGGCAGTGAAGAAATTCCACTTCTGCAACAAGTCAGATGGCAACAACAGCGGCATCCCCCCCTTTGCGCTCCGTGAAGCGGCAATGCTGTTAAAGTTGAAGTTCTTCAAACACCCCAACATTGTCCAGTAAGAGCTTTTTTTATCTATTTCCTGAAGTTCCATTTGCCAACTTCTTCACCAACTGCACTTACATTCAAAAGTCACCACTAGTTTCTAGGTGCTCAATACTGAATGAGGTCCAATGATATTTTAACATTTGTCCTCCTGTTGGAATATTTAGGTTGTTGGATGTGACAGCCAGGCAGGAAAACACGGCATTGAACATCACCCTAGTGTTGGAGTATATTCAGCAGGACCTGGTGACATACCTGGCCAAAGCACCTCCATCTGGACTTGAACTGGACGACATTAAGGTAGAAACAATAACACTGTTGAGCAGCTTAACCTGGCTTTTTTCTTTTTTATGTTTTGTTTTTAACCTGGAAATATTTAAATTTATATCATGACATGTAGAGCTGGACAATAAAACTAATGATAATTTCATGAAATAATTTTTTCAACAGTAATGATAAAAAATTGAAAGAAATTGATCATTTTAAACGGCAATTACACCACCTGACCACCATAGAGACAGTGGGTACTGTTGCAAGATGTACGCTAATTTCAGATCAATGCTCAAGAGAAGGAGAGGAAACATGTTTTTAGGTTAGCAATAGAAGCTAACATAGAGCATGAATGCAAAAGAACAATAAAATGACCAAAATGTGCAATTATGAGATGCAGGAAAAAACTGATCCGGTCCACTAAAAGACAAGATCCCAAATGACAAGGGTAAACCCTGAATTGGGGGCCAGCCGATCGCAGGGCACAAGAAGACGGACAACCATGCATGTGCAATGTGCCATCAGCCTACCATGTGTGATTTTGGAATGTGGGAGGAAAGCGGAGTACCCGGAGGAAACCCACACATGTCCAGGCAGAGCATGCAAATTTCACACAGGTGGACGTGACCTGGATTTGAACCCAGGACCCGAGAGCTGTGAGATTGATGCGTTAACCACTCGCCCCACCGGCCTGCCCACCCATTCGATTATTTTTCCTTAATGTTAATATAGAAATATGTTAATATATAACAAATGATAATATCAACATGACATACATAATATACATTATTTGCAATGGGAAAAATGTAAAATAAGATGAATAGACATTAAAATGCACATCTGGCACCCGTATAAATGGAACAACCCATATACTGTACAGTAAATCTTTAAAACCAAATGTCAAAAAGAAATATACAGGTTTAGTGATTGGAAATTGACTAATTTAAAGTTACTCACCGTGACACTATTTTGCTGGTCAACTTTGATTTCCCAGTGCCTTTATTACGGTGCTCGGACTTTTGGTCGCCGGTCTTTTGCTCGCTGGTCAAATTGTGAAAGAGAGTTTACTGTTGAAACCAGCTCTCCAAATTATATTTATGGAGAGGGTTTAATCTCTAAGAGAGAGAGTTTAATATCTGAGTACTGTTTAATATCTAAGTACATGTGACCGGCGACCAAAAGGGACCAAAAGACCGACGAGCAAATGTCCGGTCACGCTTTATTACATGCTATTTCTTAATAACAGCCCATAGAAGCCCAAAAATGAGGATTAAATTATATACAGCTGTGCTCATAAGTTTACATACACTTGTCAATAATATAATGTCATAGCTCTCTTGAGTTTCCAGTTAGTTCTACAACTCAGATTTTCAAAGTTTGGTTCTTTAATGACTTCATTATGGGTTAACAGAAAAAGTGATCAAATCAGCTGGGTCAAAAATATACATGCAGCAACTCGAATTAGCAATTTTGATGATTTAGAAAGGTGTCCCAGTGAAATAAGCCTCATAGCATGGCCTCTTAACTTCTTGTAAGGGATTATAAATTACTACAGCTGGTGACTTCTCTGAGGCCATTTAGATAGGGCTCATTGGATGCAAATGCCCACAAACGTTACAATTGGAAAGTCAAGGGAGCTCAGCCTGGATCTCATCTGCTTTTTTTTTTTATTAATAAAACCTTTTGTATCACTACATGTTTTTATTCACGAAAAAAACAGACCCATTACAGCAGTAACAAAAATGTTCATCCTTACATGGCGATATATTTAGAGTCCACTTGGTGGTGCCAGAATAGTTTAAATCACTTCTTGAGGTGTTGACACATGAGTCAGACCAATTTACTGTGATCCTTCACCACTTCATGGTTTCAGTACATCGCATTTTTTTTTATCCCAAGTACAAAATAAAAAAGTTCAGTAAAATGTTAAAATCCACGTTGAAACTCGCAAGCAGAAGACAGGAGATGAAAACTGGCGGAAGTCAGGGCACCACTTCTTCTTCGGCGCCCCAATGGGGGGCACTCAGCCCAGAAGAATAAGAAATGAAATTTCACCATAGAAGAATGGCACACCGATAATACAAACAGTGTCGTGCCTTTTCTTGGGATTACATTACATACATTTCGCATCGCTCACAGAAAGGCGACGCCGAGCCCCTTCCAGCTTTGTGTGGATTTTTAATTACCTTTGCAAATGCCTCTTAAACGTCCTGCATGATCTTATGTATCACAAATGAATCTACCGTGCGCTACATCAAGAAGGAAGAAGAACATTCGGTAACCACGAGTAATAAAATCATCGTTGAAAAAGAGAATGAGCTATCGGGAGAAGATGATTCCTTTGGATACCAACATCATTAGAACCAAAACAAAGACCTTTTACAACAACTTAGCTTCTGACTCAGACAATGAAGATGAACCTCAGCCTCTACTTTGGGGAAAAGTTCCTTATTATCAATTGCAATTTCCTTTATTAAGTGATTAAAAACCGCACAAATGTAACGCGGCACATATTTTCACACACACAGTGTACACAAAAGTCTAAAATACATACATAAAACATAAAATACATTAAATTACATAATAAAAAAATAGGGAAGTAAAGTAGAAATTGTCATTAGTCTGTATATTTGTCATCTGTTCAACAATCAAACACCACATTTCATCAAAACCGTATTTTAGAATGACCTGACCCTTGCTCCATGCCCCCAAGTTACTGAATGTTCACTTTTTCATGCAACTTAAGAGAAAAAAAATATGTCATCTCTGCATACAGTCTGTGATATTACAACTGATGCGTGGCCTGGACTTCATGCATGTCAATATGGTGGTGCACCGTGACCTCAAGCCAGAAAACATCCTGATCAACAGCAGTGGCAATGTCAAGATTGCCGACTTTGGTTTAGCTCGCTTGTACAACTTCAACATGGCCCTCACGCCAAGCGTACGTGTGATATTACATTGCTTAATTCATTGCACAAAGTGTTAATTTTTTGGAGGCTCTGTAGGTTGTCACACTGTGGTATAGAGCTCCGGAGGTACTGCTTAATTCTGTTTACATGTCATCTGTGGACATGTGGAGTGTGGGATGCATCTTTGCTGAGTTCTTCCAGCTCAAGTAAGAAAACTACTTAATATTGGTGATGGAACGACAGCATGTTGACGTGATGTCGATATTACAGACCGCTCTTTGGAGGAATAACTGAGACACAGCAGCTGAAAATGATCTTTGAGTGAGTTTTTTTTTCTGTTCCCATGAAAATCGTACTTTTGACATTTATTCAGAGCCAAGATGACTAACATTGCTTTTTCCTAAAAAAAAAATTAAGTATGGGAAAAATGTTACCTTTGTGCTCTTTTACGCAAGCCAAATTTAAAAATGCAGACGTTTGTTTCCCTTTTTAGAAATGGGAATCTTAGTCTCAGTTTTTTTCTTCAACCAATTAAGGTTCATTGGTTTGCCCGGAGAGGATGAGTGGCCCCCGAACAGTCCCATCGATTACTCAATCTCCCTAGGCCCCCAGGAGGCCAATCACCCACTGCTATCAAGCCTGAATCCAAATGAGAGAGACCTTCTTCTGGTGAGTTGATTTAGGTGTCTTTACCTCATTCAATTCTGAAATGCCCAATCTATTTTGATTGGGAGGGACCCAGTTGAAAAGATAAGAAATCTATCATTGTCAATAGTAGAACCCAATTGAGAAAACGACTGCGAAATTTTTGTTTGGCCAGTTAATTCTAAACATATTTTTACGTGTCGCATTTATTTATCTAGAACATGCAGAGTTTTGTACCAAAAAACTGAAGCAAAGTTTGTGTGCACGTTATACACGAATCCCGGTGAAACACTGTCCTCTTCCGGTGAAACACTGTCCTCTTCTGGTGAAAAAGTCCCCTCCACAGCTGTTATGTATAAAAGGAGACCTAAATCCTTCTTTTATAAAAGCCTGCCCTCTCCAAATGTCATTCGCCAAATTTATAGGGTAATAGTGTGTAAAATACAAAAAAGTTGCTCTAGGGCAGAGGTGTCAAACTCCCTTTGGTCTGCGGGCCGAATACAGCTTAATTTGAGATCAAGCGGGCCGGATCAGTAAACTCATTTAAAAAGGAAAGAAAATATTTTTAAACGTTTTTTAAATGCCTTATCAAAAAAAAACATAAACGGAAAAAAATAAAATGTTGGCTTTTAAAAAATTGCAATTATATTGATCTAAAAAGGGGAAAGGCAGTAAATGTTCCCTGTACATCTATAATCTTTATTTGAATTTGAACATAAAACAAAAAGTCAGCACTCATGATTTACTTTCTCGGGCCGCACAATATTACGCGATGGGCCAAATCTGGCCCCCGGGCCACACAATATTATGCGGCGAACCAAATGTGTCCCCCTTGGCTGCCACTGTGACACCTGTGCTCTATAGCTATGCTAAAAAAATCCTCAGTCAAAACTTTCATTTTCCATAAACGAAGGGATTAAAAATGAGAAAATGACTGTCAAACAATGACAAGACAGCAATTTATTATTTTTGTATTTAAAGCAGGAGTGTCAAACATACGGCCCACGGGCCGGATCCGGCCCGTCTGGTGGTTTGGTACGGCCCGGGGAAGAAAGCTGCATTGTATAAAAAAAATATGAATGTTCTTTAAAATTTGTAGTTATTGTATTATCCGCTAGGGGCGCAGTGTTTTAGTACGTGCAGACAACATGAATTGACATTAATTTATGTTCTTATGTTATTCTTTTGTTTATAATATATCGTTCATAAAGTAAAAGGAAAATTCTGTGAATAAACATTTTGATAATTTACTGATTCTTTGCACTATTTATTAGTATTAGTGACTAATACAAAGGAAAAAAAGTGGGCTTATTGTTAGTTCTATGTAATTTTGCAATGAATTTACTGGTCCGGCAAGCTTGATCTCAAAATAAGCTGTATTCGGCCCGCAGACCAAAGGGAGTTTGACACCCCTGATTTAAAGGAAAATGAATGTGTCAAGGCGATGTATAAGCAACAATCCTCAATTTTATTCCACGACAGCAATGTTTGACCTTCACACCAAGCAGACGCATCACGGCTGCAAGTGCTCTGGCTCACTCCTTCTTCAGCCACTAATGACGGAAAGTGTTTACTTTTTCTGTACATAAGTTTGTTGTTTATTCAAATTATTCTTAGCACCTTCAAAAGGTTTTTACGTTTTTCCCAACTAGCTTATGACATTTTATGTTTTATGCATTAGTGCAACATGCCTTTTCTGGGTGACTTGTTAACTTTAAGATGAAAAACAATAGAGGAAACAAAATGTTAGTCTTAAATACTTCATTCATGTTTTAGTCTCTTGTCTGTTACATGACTTGATCAAAATACACTACTACTATTACTAATTTTTTCATTTTATTTTTAATTAGTCTTAAATACTTCATTCATGTTTTAGTCTCTTGTCTGTTACATGACTTGATCAAAATACACTACTACTATTACTAATTTTTTCATTTTATTTTTAATTAGTAAAGTATTTTCTAGGTGATCTTTATTTTGTTTTAGTTATTATATTTTATTATGACTAAATTCCAAATGAATGAATAATAGTAGGCACCGGAATAATAGCAGGCAGTGGGAAATTCCAAAAATAATGAATATTAGTAGGCACGAGATAATTAGTGTCTAAACAGATTCGATGCATAGAATTAAAGCTATGATGGAATATTTATTATAAAATCATAACAAGGACAATCATTATTATTTTAATCAACAGTTTACTAGTAGCATGAAACAAAATAATATGTTTAAATTCCACATTTAGCTACAAATTAAAGTCATGATGACCGATTACATACTACGCTAGTAAAAACAGCACGTGTGCTTTACACGTAGAAAGTTAATGACATAGAACAATGTTGCTGCTGCACGGACTTAATTGAGGCAAAAATTAATTATCGTAGGCACCCGAATAAGAATCGTAGGCATGCGAAAATTTGAGTTGAAAAAATAATCGTAGGCATACGATTATTCGGGTCTTCATAGTAGGAGACATGTACCTGCTTTTGGCAGGTGAGCTACTGATAGCGAGAACTTCTGATGTTGCTCACAGTGGTCCTCAGTGTGCTCAGAGAGGTTGTCTGTATGCCAGACATATGAAAAATTAGAGGGACCATCGGTGTTGTCCCAACAGTTCCTAAAAATTTGGTTTTATTTTGTAATTACTTCATTACGGTTAGTTCTGTAACCAGAATTTGGAGGTCAACTCTCTGATAGTCCGAAATTTCAGTCTCTCACAGTAGGGCTCACCGACTTAAAGGGTGCTGCCTCAGTTGCGGATTCAATTTCTTTATTTTTCCTGTACACAAGGCGCTTCGGCTCAATAGGCGCAACATTGCGGTAGTGCTAGAATGACATACCTTAGCATTTGTGCTAACACTAATGTTGCGTGGTTTAAAAAAAGGTAGCAGGAGCAAAAATGAGTTTCAAACGCAACATCTCTAGAGCAATATGGGGATCTTCCCCAACAGGTAAAGTACGATTAACCTCTGGTTTACCCTTAAAGCCAGCCATGGGATTTGGAACACTGATTCTGGCGCCAACTAGTGGTGAAGGTTCGCCATCCCCAGATAGAGCCCTTACATTAGAGGGGACACCATCCATGCCTCACCTTTCTTCTCCCTGCCTGAATCCACAGAATCAACCAAAGACTGACAGGAAACATCCGCAGATGCTCCACCTGTGGTTCCTAAGTACTGCTCTGCTATTAAAATCTGGATAACCTCCTGCTTCAAATCACCTAGCTTTATAGTCATGGACAGAGTGAACCCTAGATGCCACAAGGGTGGAGCCACAGCTCCAAGCACCTGCAGAAGAAAAAAAACAAACACAAAAACAACACAACCTACAACATAATGTATACCCAGGCTGACAGCCGTAACAATAGGTCAAAGCATTAAAACAGAAATCTGTCAAAGTCAGAGTTGTCGCCGTGGGCTTTCGTACAATTGATGCTGACTGACTTAGGCGAAAGATTGCCTTGCTAGATCACACTTTAGCCCACACATCTACAACCCACTCACAAATCGTTGCGTAACTCGCTCAACGGTTTGCCTTACACCTGCGGAAACTGCGTTATCTTTTTTAATTTCGAAGCGGATTTTTACAGGTCCCTCCACTTGCGAACCTTGGACTCATTTTTGTTGAGGTCCCTCGATGCATCTCGATTTTCGTGTTCCTCTTCGTAGAAAATACTTCTTTGCAGGTCCCATTGTTGGGGATCAAACCAATATTGCATACCTAAATTCATTCTTATTGGTATGTGTTTTTTTCTTGTACCCACTTTCACATCAGCCCTTTTTCTTCTATATAAAAGTAGCATGTCTGCAAGAAAAGTAATACTCTGGCAGTCAAGCGGGCAGGGTCATACAGCCACATCTACAGAATTTCAATTTAGTGCATACACAAGGCGCACCGACCTATTTGGCGACTGTCCATTTTAGAGAAAATGTTAGACTTTTAAGTGCGCCCTTTAGGTGTGAATAAATCGGTCCATTAATCTCATTGCATGCAAACCATTGTTCCTTCAATGCCCTTAATGACAAAAATGTAGTTTGCAGGCATTGCTCTTTCATTCGCTTTAATCGTACTTGCTTCAATCAAAGAAACATGATATTAAGAGTTCCCTTCTGCCAACAGTTCGCCTGCTCTCTTCCGCTTTGTCACATCCTCCTTTATCTCAAGGAAAAATTGACACATCTGATCTGTCACAGATGATATGTAACTCCAGCTTCAAGTTTGTCTTGCTCTTTTTTGTGAACTGTAAATCCATGCATGTAAAATAATTTTAGACCTGGGGTCGGAACCTTTTTGACAGAGAGACCCATAAACAATATTACTATATTAGCAATATTAGCAAATGTTATTCCTGGAGAGCCATAGTCAGAATTTAAAAATAAAAATACATGAAATTGAGTGCATTCTTTTTATCATTTCACTGTTTCTTAAGTACAAAAATTCTCAGAATTCTTTTGACAACATTGTTCCACTGTTGCTAATCATTTAGTCAGTGAGTATGCATGCATGAGAGTCTAATGGAAAAATATATATGATTGAAGCAACGCTAGATGTAGTGTCAGCGCCACAGTTCCCACATGATGGTCCTTTGTCCTTTTGTTGGCTGTGAAATGAAGCAAACTTGATCTATTTAATGGAATCCAATACTGCAGTCAAGAACAAACAGAAAAATCCTCTCACAAAAATGTAGACTTAGCATGAATCTCATGTTATTGGATAGGAATGCCATCTTCATAGCTTTGTTGTACTTGACTGAACTGCCAAGGACTATTTGGGGATGGATGAACAGGAAGGAATGAGGAGTATGAGATAAAAAAAATATTTTCATTCCAAGTGATTTTTTTTGTTTTTGTTTCACCTCGCCTGGAATCTCATTTAAAAAATGGTGCAGTGAAAATGTGGGTGGCATTTGTTATTTCCAGAAATGAAGTATAAAGTAAAGAGCAAACTTCTATGTAAATTCAGCCAACCCCAAAATGTATGTATTCCTTGTCAGTAGTTTTTGTACGTTCAAGAAGCTCAAGCTTAGCTTATAACAGCATTTTTTTTTAAATTTAAAGGATTAAGGTCAATTTGATCATTTTCTTCTAAATACATGAAATATGTTTGAAAATAATTCTAAAAACATTGGCGTAATTTCGGAGCAACTGAAAAACTTTTGTTCTGATTTGTGAAGTTTTTGTGTGTTTAAAATATACAAGTATATTCATTCATTCATCTTCCATACCACACATCCTCAAAAGGGTTGCGAGAATGGCTGGAGCCTAACCCAGCTGACTTCAGGTGAAAGGCAGACTACGCCCTAGAATAGTTGCCAGTCAGGCGTAGGCCACACGGAAACAAACAACCATACGCACTTACAATCACACCGCCACCAGCAGGAATCGAGCCCGTGACTGTCCACACCGAAGTCAGGCGAGTGAACCTCTACATGGCTATACAAGTGTATATATACACATTTTATAAGTCAGTCGGTTTCTGGCAGACAGACACTGGTGTTACCTTTACCGTAATAACTGCGGAGGGAATTATTTCAGGGTGCAAGGCACATTTTCATATCCTTGATTTTAATACATTAATAAATAATTTCCTCATAGTTTTCTCTCATTTTGGTGTTTCCTCACATCTTTCATAAAAAAAACTGACACTTTGACCAATTTTAAAGGCTTTAGTAAGTAGTTGTGTGAGGACCGTGGAATGAATTAGAAAATTTACATATAAAGTACACCTCTACTTACGAAATCTTCAAGTTACGAAAAAAGTTCTGGAACCAATTGATTTTGTAAAGTAGAGATATGCATTTATTTTTTTAAATTCGTAATAATCTGATAAATTATCTCTCCTAATACCACATGCACATAAAAAAATAACTTTTATGCAGTCTGAATATTTTTTTCTAATTCCCCTTCTTTACACAGCATGCTTTAATTTGCATCAGTGGAGTATTCAAAGGGTTAACAGTACATGTGTATGTGTGTGAGACCTTTCAACAGGCAGGTACTCTGCCAGTCCCAACCCAAAGCTGAGCACTCACTTAAAAATGTTCCTCCAAGTTCTTGATATCAACTCTCTTTACTGCTGTGCGTTGGTTGACAATGGTAGCACATCTTTATTATAAGACAAGTGATTGAATTACTTTTGATGCATGTGATGTGCATCTGTAGGTCCTTTTAAACCTCACCTCTCTTTAAATCTTCCCCCCAACCTGTGCCTCTATCGCCTGTGGAACTACGCTCTAGAGCTGAGATGTGGTGGATGCTTTTTCCACGCTGGATTTGGTTTGTGGTTGGTGTGTGGACAGAGCTTCAATTGGGGGTTTTACCTCATATCACCTACTCACACGCGGGTATGTGCCCCAACGACATGAATCCTAACCTGTGGGTGGATGCCATGAGTACGTGTACACGAGAGTGCGGATCTGATCAGGTAAGCAAATTATTTAAAAATGATTATACTGGTTTTATTCACAAGACAGTTAAGTATCAAGAATTATATATTTGCAAAATGTCTGGATTTTTTAAAAGTATAAAACTCATTACATTTAATTCAATATATTGTTCTGTTATTAAAGAACATTGTTACATCATGTTGATTTTGTGGAGCAGTATTTGGACACCCCTTAACCTTTTATTGGGCAGTTACTTATATAAGAAAGTGCACATTTAGTAGATTATATTGGTAAATGTGGAAATGGTAGCTTAAAGGGAATGACAAATCTAGTATGATTGACCTTTATGTAACAGACTATTGATCACCAAATTTAAGTATGCAAATTGCGAATTTCTCAGACCTTTGATTAACAAATAAATAGCTATTTTATGACAGCAGTGACATTGCTAGTTGTGTCAATGCCGCACTGTGTGGAGCCTAGTAGATAGCATCAAATCCTGAGCCCTGGACAGTCTCAATGTTAGTGGACCCTCACCCATTACAGTGCAGAAGAAGCATATGCACAAAAAAGGGAGTTGTTGTCTTTTTATAAGATAATGTCACAAAGTCATTAGCTAGGTAGAGGGGATCATTAATATTAGATTACTGCTGGCATAGTATCAAATAAGAATTTGAGGTTATCTTTAATCAAAAGGAATCTAGAAAAATGATTTGCTCTTGCTAAAATAAGTGCTATTTTGTATGTTTTATTTGGTCCGATTATCGTTTCATACTTGACAGAAAATGTTGTTTAACAGCACACAAATAAAATTTGGATACTTTTACTTCTTGATTTCTGTCCTCTAGGAGTGTGAATCCTTCGAAAAGTGTTGCCAGAACGTGTGCGGGAATCGCAGTTGTGTGGCAGCTCGATACATGGTTGGACAGATGGGGCCCGTAAGTATGCCCAAGGAAGCTACGTGTGCCAGCTTCATGTGCACCCAACAAGGGGCAGAGTGTGACATCTGGGATGGCCAACCGGTGTGTAAATGTCGGGACCGCTGCGAGAGAGAGCCCCACTTCACGTGTGCTTCAGATGGAATGACTTACTACAACAAGTGTTACATGGATGCCGAAGCGTGCTCCAAAGGTATAAGCCTTTCAGTTGTCACATGCCGCTTCCAACTCACCTGGCTGAGTACGAGCCCCGCCATGCCCCTGGTGACCACACTTCACCCGACCACCACGGCATTACAGGTGACCTCCCCGCCTCCTGTCGATCCCCAGGCACCTCGTATCTTGAGCGCACCACCTCACCAGACCGTGAATGTAGGGGACACGGCCAGCTTCCTGTGTGATGTCACTGGGCACCCCCCACCTGAAATCACTTGGGAGAAACATCTCTCGGAGGGCATAAAGAAGGTGGTCATGGGTCGTAATCATGTGCAGGGGAATATGGTTGTCACCAATAATGCCCAACTTGTCATATTTAACGCCAAAATGCACGACTCGGGTGTCTACACCTGCACAGCCCAGAACCCGTCTGGCATGGTACAAGCCCATCATCCACTCATGGTGTTAACCACAGAGCCACCAAAGATTGCAGAAGCTATTAACCTGACTCTGTGCACCCCAGAGGAATGCATGATGCCTCCGTTCACCCCCAAGGACTGTGGGAGCGACCTTGAGAAAGTGATTTGGTTGTTTGATTCGCAAAGCAACCATTGCCTATCTTTTACTTACTGCCACAATAGTGCTCAACAGCCATGGAAGTTTTTTGAGACCTTTGATACGTGCATGGAATGCTGTGGTCCTGAGCTAGCAGGCCCCTGTCAACTCCCAAGCTTGCAGGGCCCCTGTAAGGCTTATGAGCCACGTTGGGCCTACAGCAGCATCTTGCACCAATGCCAGTCATTCATTTACGGGGGTTGTGGAGGAAATGACAACAACTTTGAATCCAAAGAAGCTTGTGAAGAGGTGTGCCCCTACCCAAAAAACCTCAACTGCAAAACCTGTAAGCCGAAAGGCAAGATTGTGACCAGTTTCTGTCGTAGTGACTTTGTCATCTTGGGACATATGACCGAGCTAGTAGAGGAGAAAAACTCTGGCCATGCTCTTGTCACTGTGGAGGAAATCCTTAAGGATGAGAAGATGGGCCTCCGTTTTTTTGGTAAGGAACCACTTGAGGTGAACTTCATTAACATGGATTGGAGTTGCCCATGCCCTAACATCTCAGGGGCAGCCTCTGAGGACCAGGTCATTATAATGGGCAATGTCAGTGAAGGCATGGCTGTGCTGCAGCCGGACAGCTACGTAGGTGCTTCTAGTCCTCGTCGTATACGAAAACTTAGAGAGGTCATCTCCAAGAATACTTGTGACATTCTCAAAGCCATCACTAGTAGTCCTCAATAGGTTGTATCTAGGTAGTCTACATATATATTCTACAGTAAATACAATGACACAACTCTCTCTTGTCAACTACAGTGTTCCCCCACTACTTCGCGGTTCAGCTACCGCGGACTCAGAGCTTCGCAGATTTTTTTTGAAAAAAAAAATACAAATATTACATTGAAACAACATATTTTACTTTTTTTTTTGTTATAACATGAATTTCACTCTCTCGACCTGTATTCTATCTGGTGTGCTGTATACAGGGGGGTAATTTTTTTTTAATTTAAAAAAATATATATATAAAATTGGAATTAAATTCAAATTAAGCATTTTTGAAGGGGAATCCCTACTTCGCGGAAATTCACTTATCGCGGGTGGTCCCGGTCCCCATTAACCGCGATAACCGAGGGAACACTGTTTACGATACATGCACATGGAATTTGCGTGTTTAGGCAGACTGTTAAAATGCTTTTATACACACATAAAACACTTAATCTACTTCTTGTTGATTTTTTTATGTTCCCTTGTTCTTTTTTTGTTTCTTTCCTACACACCTATTTAAATGAAATATGTTTATTTGTTTGTCTGCCTTCAAAAATCTGTTCTTTTGTGGTCATTGTAATTTGCAATAGATTGTTGTGACAAAAAAAGGTTCTCTCATCAAGCAGAATTCTTTAATTGACAAATAAACAACTCATAATATTCATTAGATTTCACTCGGTTGGGTAATCTTGTTCATTTGTTGTTTAAAATAAATAATATGATACAGGTAAACAAAACAATCATCCTATGGACTTTTTGATTGGTTTGTAAAAGAGTTTCACGGGTATGAAAAAGAACATTTATGTAAGACCCTTTTTCTTATGTGTAGGTAGCATGAGAGCCTTATACTCGTGTTTATAAAAAATATTTGAATACTGGTATGAACATCTGATATTTTAGCACACGTGAAAGAGTTTCACTGGTGTCTGCAAGATGAGCAAAAATAATATCAGTAACGTATGTGAGCATTATGCTAATCTGTATAAAAGTTAATCATGAAATATAGTATGCCTCATACTCAGTGTGTTCAACTGTAAAAAGATTTAAACATCAAAGTTATTACATGCAAACTAAAACAGGAAATGACAGTATTTACACCCATTTTGGCTCTACAGATTTTAATTCATGAAAATTTATAAATTATAATATATTTCATGAGCCACCTTTCTAAAATGAAATGAATTCAGTTGATCTGCTTTGTTATTTCAGGACTATTTATTTTCATATAAACATGATTTGTATGTATGTATATATATATATATAATAAAAATAAATTTGAGTTACCCTAACTGAACATTGTCTTGCATAATTATTTGATTAGTTTTTCTGCAATTAAATGTGATCTTAAAAAGAAATTAAAATATATGGCTGTATTTTTGTCATTGTTACCGTATTTTCACGACTATAAGGCGCAACGCATTATAAGGCGCACCCTCAATGAATGACATTTTTTCCATATATAAGGCGCACTGGATTATAAGGCGCACTGTCTATTTTGGAGAAAATTTAAGACTTTTAAGTGCGCCTTATAGTCATGAAAATACGGTAATTGCTATTGACTTCCAGGTATGAAGCACTCACTACACAGTCACCTCTAGAGCCAGCCATTGTTGATGTTTTGGATTTTTTTTGTATAAAATTTTGCAGTGCGGGAGGAGCTATATGATGGAAGATTTTGTCAACTAAGATGGCATCTGCATATTTAACAGTATTGTTTCAGTTCAGGTGTTTATGTTTTTTTAATATTCGACAGTGGTGGTTTTTCGTTGTTGGTTTTCTGTTTTTTCCATATATAAGGCGCGCTGGATTATAAGGCGCACTGTCTATTTTGGAGAAAATTTAAGACTTTTAAGTGCGCCTTATAGTCGTGAAAATAAGGTAATTAAAAATTTTGATCGATAACCAACTCAAGAACTAAAGTTGGTTCATGTCATGGTCATCAGAGCATCGCTAAGAAAAAAAAGGGAACACAACCTTTCTTTAATGCTGATTTTATTCCCTTCCTGCTCATACCAATTGTTTTGTTCTTTGAAAACAAAGCACGATATCTGTTAAATGCAGACTTTCATTCAGTTTTACAAACCTCTTGTGGCATTCGTAATCCAATCTAGTCGAGTAAAAAAATGTCAAGCAGTAAACCTGCTGTGCAAAAGCTATTCATTTATTTCAAGGCGTGCAAGTACTTTTTTTTTCTTTTAGAATTCCTTGGTGGGCTTTCGACGAGGGTGTTCTCCTTCCCGCATGAGATTCTGTTTCTCCCATCCAGAGAAACCAGGAAGGCAACATATCCGTTCTCATTTACTGGCAAAACCACGAGGGAGCTCAGAAGTGCACTTCCCCATCTGTTGTGGCTCAAGGTGAGGAAAGAATTTCTCTGAGGATCACACAGTCGCACCACAATGAAATATGAGCTTGTATAACAAATCAGAGTTAAAACATGCATATAGTGTGTTAATCATATTCCTAACCTGCACATTTTATGGCTAAATGCCGCTAAAATGCAACTACGTTGACCATATGTCCTTTGGGTGGGTTGGTCTGGATATTTATGCTTTTTTTCCACTCCATGTTGCACAAATTGAGATGCCATCCTGCAATTCTGATATTTTTTTGTGTCTTGACATTGTGAAATTGCTTTTTATATTATATATACATAATTTGTTTGGGCAAATGTACATCCAGTTTGTTGTTCTTTAGTATTGAAAAAAAACTTGTCTGAATGCTCACTTGTCTGAATGCTCAGAAATTCCATTAATTGTGTGAAGAAGAAAAAACTATGTAGGATTGTTTTGTCATTTTGTCTTTATTATCCTAGGTCTCAAAATATTACAAATTATGTGCAACAAAGTTTAACTCTTTGAAGCAGAAACCTTTTTTTGCCGGTCAAATCCATTAAGAATCATTGCGGCCAATATTTTCAAAGATTTTAGATATAAAAATATATGTATATATGAATATATGTGTATATATAAATATATATATATATTTATATATATATATATATATATATATATATATATATATATATATATATATATATATATATATATATATATATATATATATATATATATATATATATATATATATATATATATATATATATATATATATATATATATATATATATATATATATATATATATATATATATATATATATATATATATATATATTAATATATATATATATATATATATATATATATTTTTTTTTTTAATTGTTCGTAAAATCGTGCTGTTTTCAATGGCAGAATCTGCTGTGAAAAGTACTTTGAAACCAAAGACGAAGAATTTAGGAAACATTACAAGAAGTTTAAACAACGGTTTGAAGGACAGACAAGAATTTATTCCAAACCCACTGGTATTCTTTCTTACTGGAAGGGTAATTTTGTGGTTACTACAACTATCAAAGCCAGTATTATTGTTCTTTTCAGCCTTTGCTATAAAACTGCAAAGTCTGGTATTTATAAAATGTTTCTTCAATCAAATGTCTCATTAAAAGAACATGTGCGACATATTACTTTCCTAATTCTAAGTGAGTAAACTTGATTGTTTTGATTTATATCCGCAGGTTTAGATGTTTTTTATGTTCCTTTCTATCAGACATTAGTGAATTCAAAAGGGTCAACGCGTTCATGGGCTCAGTTCACCTGAGGCGGGCTGAGCAAGTGTAGTCCATGAACAGGCTCTGCAATGTAGGCCTCAATGTTTGCCTTCATCCAGGAGAGATTGAAAAATAGCACCTGGGGAAGAGATCAACAAGCTGGGTGGTTCCAGACTGTTTTGATTCATGACTTCCATCTGTTATGACCATATCGCAAGGAGCATCGTTTGAAAAGATACAGTAGCCATTCAAACGCTTTGACTGGAGATGAATTGAGTCCATGGCAATGTATCATTCAAGGACAAGGGGGCTTCGAGCTTTATGGTAGGTAGGTGGGTGGTAATTATGGAGCTCAGTTAAAAAGTGCAACATTTTCTCATCTTTAGCGTCATACAGTGTTTAGAACAGGGGTGTCAAACATACGGCCCGCGGGTCGGATCCGGCCCGT